>NC_025997.2:3754563-3787234 GCF_000442705.2 Elaeis guineensis | reverse complement strand
CATAAGGCAATTTTACAGGACATGTTATGAACATGCAGCTGCTAAGGGCTAGCCAAAAGAGAGATGGGAATTGTACACTCTACTGATGATGCATACGAGCTAAATAGATGCAGGGAAAGAAAGTATGGATAGTTCATAGTGAAGCACTCTGCACTGCTATATTGGGTAAAGACAAAGCAACATAAAGATCAATCGACCACCATTCTCAAACTATACTTCACAGCCGCATCTTTATACATTTAAATTTAAACTAGGGGAAACATGTGTTGCAACGTGGAGCAGAGTTGATGGCTAATATTTGGAAAGCCACATAAAACAAGAACATGGATTAGATTGATAGATTCAAGTAAGAGGACAAGATCAATAGATTCGAAGTAAGAGGAACAAGAGAAGCCAAACATGTGGAGATGTGCAATACTCATTAAGCTGTAGCTCAAGGTAAATATAATGCGCAAAAAGTGTGGTTAACCACCAATACCACCCCCACCACCACCCGCCACCTGTGCCTCTGCGCTCCCGATCCCACCCCCACCACCACCTGACGGGCTGCGGCTTCTCCGCGCCACCGCGGCCCACCTCCCCCCACGATCCGCGGCTTCTCTGCACCACCACGCCCCGCCGGAGCCACCGCCCACCTACCCCTCGGCAGCCCACCCCCTCCTATAGCCCACGGTTTCTCCACGGCACCAACCCCTCACCTACTCGCCCCCCCCTCACATTATCAAGAAGATACTGCTTACAAATTTGAGGAAAAAGAAACGAGACCCTAACAAGAACAAGCCAAGCCAGCAACTCAAAAGCTTAAATGACGAAGAGAAAAAGGGAGGAGAAGGACCAACCTCGGAGGAGAGGTACTCGAGGACAGCAGCAAGGAAGACCGGAGCGCACCGGTGGCAGAGATGGGGTCGGCGGAGGAAAGGATGGAAAGGGGCGGCGGTAGATAGATTAGGGCACGGGAGGTTGGGGTATTAAACGAACCTAACGACGCTTTTTAGCGTCGTTAAATACTGGCGTAAAAAAACGTCGGCATTTTCTTTATTTAACGATGCTTTTGCTAAAAGCGTCGGCGTTGATAATGCTATAATTTTACGACGCTTTTAAGCGTCGTTAAACGATGACGCTTTTTAAAAGCGTCGGCAGGTCAGCGCAACTTGCCGACGCTTTCTAAAAGCGTCGGCAAAAAATAGTCGCCATATACCCTTTTCGTTGTAGTGTATCAACTGTTATCTTATCAGGTAATCTATGCTTATTATACAGTAGTCCAGATTAAAGGTGGAGCAGATTAGGTTTTTCTCCCACCTAAACCTAGGAAGGGTGTTAAAAAATGGTTAAGTTTGCTAACCAACCATCATCATGCTGCTGTGAAGGATTGTAAGTTTGGAAACTCTCTCTTTTCAGGCAAATCACATGATGATTTTTTTAGTCTTACTATTGATAGGTGTCTCAGTTGACACGTTTCTGGTTCTTGTTGGGTAGGGCTGTCAGACATCGGTATTCATCAGGCTGCCACCACCTTCTATTGGGAGATGCAGCATGAATGAATACAAGGACCATGCTAATTTCTTACACATTCTAGAACTGTTCATATCATTTGTCACAAACTGACAAGATCTGGTTTCAGCTCTGCCTTTTGAGAGTTCCATAAGTATCTAACTGTAGTCATGGTTTATTAGGTAGGACTTAATATTTCATTGTTCAATAGATGCATCAAGTGCAATGGCATACTTCATTGTCCTTGCCTCGCTATTTATTTACCAGTGTTTTTTTGTAGGTATACTTGTTCCAACTATATTATGTGTCTGATTCGATATCCCTGAGCTGTTGATCTTAGAATAATACTATATGATTTAAATTTAAACTTTTGATTACTGTTTTAATGAGGGCCAAATCTGAAGAATGTCATGAGCATCTGAATTCTTGTGAAATTTTATTTGAAATTTCTAGGACAGGTTGGATAAACCAGGGTGAGGTCAATTGTGCAGCTGAGAGTGTTATACGATGGGCAGAGAATTAAATTGGTTCGGAATCACTGCACATTTATTACTGGTGCAGAGTAAATTTATTGCGGCTAATTCTTTGTTGTACCCATTGTCGGTGAAGAGCACCTACAAAATAAAATCTACACTGATTAAAATTATGTCCAACAAAGATCCTCTGATGCTTAAGTCAGTGAAGAGTGATGAATAGCAGATTAATATTTACAGAGATAGAATCTCAGCATCAAGAGTATCTTACCAAATGCTGTTCATTTATCTTCTTTTATAGATGAGTTGTTGGTAACCGTTTGTGACAGTTAAACATGTGGGTTCTGTTTATCTCAACATTATGTGATCGTGGGATGGGTGGTTATACCCATCACTGATCATGTTCTGATCATTATATGCTTTTTGCGTTGACGATTTCTAGTAAGCCAACTCTATGTCGATGATCAAAATATGTCGATCGTATGTCAGTAGTTGTGGAAGTCCGAATGACTATCGATCAGTAACTCTAATATGTTAATGGTTTTCGGTCTGAAATCAGTTAAGTTATCATAGTCGGAGTTTGGTAAGGATGGTTGAGGATAGCCGACTGTTGGTCGGCTAACCGATCATTAGTCGGCGATTCATGCTTATCAGGTTTATTGAAAGTCAGAATCGAGGGAGTCGATCGAATTGCCCCAACAGTTGCCCCTTATTTCCAAGTCCAAGGTAGTCTAACATATGGATTGGCACGTGGTTTGACACGTTGGACGAAAGAAGTTGTCATGTGTTGTCTTAAGCTTCGATTTAACTATGGACATTAATGATTTCTTCAAAAAAAGAAGAGTCTCCAGCCGTTTTGTCGTTTCGATAATCGTGAGGTTATCATTGGGGTATCGTTTCGAGAAGATAGTCTGGCGTCCGACGAATCTGAATGATTTGATTCTGATTCGTCGATTTCGGCCACGTGTCCAGATGTCATTGGCTTCGTACCATTCATGCAGATAGTGGTGAGGTGGCGTGATTTGAAGATAGATACATTAAACTATCTGATCAATGATCGATTTTGATGTAGCCACATGTCGAAATCTGGAGAGGTCCTGATTGAATAACTTTATTCAGATCGTTGAAGGGTTATATATATATATATTATCACTTTCATTTGGACTTTCTGCTTTTGCATTCATCATTTTTTTCTGCAACAGAAGGTTCCACTTAGGGTGCTGAGAACTTTCAAAGTTCTCTGTCCTTCACGTCATTTCTTAGTTCCAGATCAAGTTTCCATTCCTTCCTCCTAGGTTTTTTTCTTTTTTTCTTCTAGGTTCTATCATTTTCAATGGCAAGGGTAATAAGGCGAAGGCTTCATCTTCTCGAGATAGTCGATCGAAGAATCTGATTAATGATTCTCCTTCGAGTCTGGAGATGGAAGTTTCTTTTTTGTCCGAATCCAACGTCGATCAGCTTCAGGAACAGTATCATATCCCGAAGTAATTTCAGCTCTTTACTCCTGTCCAGATGGTCGGATGAATTCTCCTCTTCCGAATCAGATTGCATTCTATGTAGAGGATCTTCGGGCCGGTCTTTGATTTTTGATTTCGGAGTTCGTCCGAAATCTTCTTGATTATTACCGTCTTTGCCTGCTCAATTAGCTCCGAATTTCATTCGGCTAATTATCAGTTTTGCTTTATTATATCTTCTTATTCCGACCAACCCTCGTTCTTCTCTTTTTCGAACTTTCTTCATTTTTCGTCCTCACCCAAAAGTCAAGGGTTGGTGGTTTTTCAACCCAAGGAAGGGTTTGTCTTTCATTTTCGATCTTCCATCATTCATTCATGGGTGGAAGAACCAATTTTTCTTCGTTTCTGGAGCTTTCTTTCATCCTGGGGCGATCCAACAACCAGCCCCAATGAACATAGTCGGATAGACATTATTGATCGGGAAGATTTTTCTGACTTAAAGATATGGAAGTCCCAGCACAGCAAGAGCTAATGACGGAGCAAGCTTTCTATAATGCCGGACTTAGTTCGGTAACTTCTTTAGGTATAGTATAACTGGTCGTTTTATTTTTTGTTTGCTTTTGAACTTTGTACTGAACTTTCGTCTTTTGATTTCAGTTATGCGGTCGACAGCACGAGTTTCAACTATCAACATTCATCTTCATACTGTCAAGAAAAGAGCAGCGACCAATATCGGATCATCCCGACTGACAAAGAAGAATCGGACTGATTCTGGGTCGATACTGACGAGGGAGTCTAACATTCTGTCAGTGACAACTCCCAACATTGAGCTGGTTATAGCATTGTTAGCTCCGACAATGCT
Organism: Elaeis guineensis; assembly: GCF_000442705.2. Lineage (NCBI taxonomy): Eukaryota > Viridiplantae > Streptophyta > Magnoliopsida > Arecales > Arecaceae > Elaeis > Elaeis guineensis. Next base: position 3,782,954 of record NC_025997.2, on the reverse strand, counting down.
TTCTTCTGCTGAAGTGCCGTTGGCTAGAGCAGAAACGGTGAGAGATGAAGATGCTACATCAGAACCATCAGCGGCTCCATCAGCAAGGGTTCGGTTCGAATCTACAGTCGCGGTCGAACCAGAGCTATCTGCTGCTATGCAGATTATTTCTCAAGTGGCGCGATCTCGGGCGCAGTCGAGCACCGACTTTATGGTGGTTTCGAGCGAACGATCGCTAACTGGAGAGTGGAAAAAAGCACCGGCTACTTCGATTGATAATGGATCGTCGGTGGGTCTGCCTACCCTCCTTGATATCCGAATTGCAATTGGTGAGTCGGCTTTGGCCAATCCGACGTTGGCCAAATGACTCATCGAGGCAGCTCTGTTGGGAATAGTGTCCCAAAGCCAATCGTCAGCCTGTTGACGGTTGTGCTCCTTTTGTATTAGTACATGAATTATAAATAAATAAAAGTTATTTTGATATTTTTCATCACAAATGTTTCATCTTCTAATGAACTCCTGTGTTGTGGTAAAGTCCTTAGGACTATTTAGACTCGACAAAGGAGGATTTGTCGCTTAGTCCTTAAACATGTTCGCGACCAAATGATACGTTGTTACCAAGGACGACAACGTTTATCGAGCATAGGTCGTTGTGTGCCATATGGGTTGGTTGTCCTCATAATCAAAAAGTGTGGAGACACTGGTATGGCATACAGGTGAGATGTAACGGTACATCTGCACTGAACGTGACCAACTCCGGAGCTATTTCTGCTGTCAAGATTTGCTCCGATGGGATATGGGTATAAATGTCCCTCCGACCTGAGACCGCCACGGTGACTTGCAAGCAACTCACTGCACTTAGGCACTGGACTATTTGAATTTCTAATTCAATGACGGAAGGCTGCTGGGTGTAGTCAAGTACTTGACTTGTCGGTGCGTGTCAAGATGGGATTGACCACTCCAGTTTAGGAGCTGTGTACAGTCATATTTCAATTTAGCAAAACCTTGGCTAGGGTAGTCCTAGTGAGGAGTCACAGGACTAATTGAGTTGAGCACGATTCGGATGATATCATCAGGGTTGACAGTTTAACCCTGAGTCGTCCTAAACACAGGGGTCAAAAGGGATGAATTATACGGTAACCATATTTACGTAGGTTCTGAATGTTGCGATTGCGATTATTCGACCTATCCGATCGTCGGGTACCATTGCTAGATGGTCACTTCGATTAGTACAGGAATTGGTTCCTGTGCTACCGGCTTAGGTTCGAACCTGCGGGGTCACACACATTAGAGGTTCCTTTCTGATCTGATGGCTGATTATGAGTCTTATCTGTCTGAGACTCTATGATTGAGAATTAGGATTCTCTAATCATGAGTTTCACACATTTTGGGTACCGGGGTCAAAATTTTGAATTTCAAATTTTGAATTTGAAATTTGAATTCTTTGATCAGGGTTTCATATCGATGGTCTCTGATGCCTGATTGCCCATCGGATTTGGACTCAATATTTATGAGAGGTTTAATTAGTGATTTGATCACTAATTAACTCAATTTGATTGAGTAATTATTTTTGGATCAAGTCCAATTGAATTGGATTCAGTTTGGATTGACCCGATTAGGTTAAATGTTGACCTAATCGCTAAGGTGGTTTAGTCCCTGATTTGATTAGGGGTTAGGTTTAGTTAATTCTTGATTTGATTAGGATTTTATTGAGCCTAATTAAGCCTAATTATGTTGGGTTTAATCTGGTCTAATTGTGCTTAACCTATTTTAAACTAGGTTGGCTCAATTTGAATCAAACCATCTTGTTTTAAATTCCCTGCGACACCCAACTTCCTTGCACCCATTTGAATTCACGAGAAAAAACTTTTTGTAAAATTTTTCTCACGCAAAACCCTTCCCCACACCCTCATTTGTGCACCATATGGATGGATAAAATAATTAGTTAGCCATTCAAATTCAAAGCATGTTTGAATTTGAATGGATAACTTATCACTTGCCCCTTCATCCTTATCCATTTTGTGCGCCACATTACTTACACGAAAAAAGATTTCTCATGAAATATTTTCCACGCACAAAGAGCCACGCCTCTTCTCTTCTCACGCGCAAAAGGATAGGGATAAATTGGTTTTTGTTTGAATTCAAATTTGATTTGAATTCAAATGTGTAACCTCTTGTCTTTATCCTCTCACGCGGATAAGACACGTTCGACGCTGTTTTAAAAATGGAAGAAAGGTGGGGCGTGCGTAGAAAAATTAAGAGAAAGAAAGTGGGGCGTGAGGAAGGCTTGTGTGTGAGGTGAAGGTCCAAAACCTTCCGAGAGAAAAAGAAAGAAAAGAGAGAAAATTGGGCGCAGAGTTTTTGGTGTGTACCCTAAGGTTTCTACCTAGGGTTCGGGAAGTGAGATTGGTGTGCCACGAGTGTCGTGAGTCCACCAAATTTTAGGGAGAGATCCATCAGCCTCTCAAGCAACTGTACAGATGATTCAGAATATCCGAGAAGTCGGCATACATCGATCGAAGGAGTTCGATCAACATCTGCCATCAAAAGGGTGAAATCATGAACTAGCATTCGTGAGGAGCTGATCAGACAGGAGCTTCGTGTGGACGATCCGCAGAGGCCAGATATTTGTGTGGCTGTGACGTGATGATCAGAGCCCCCCGATGGTGGTCAGATTGCGGTGATCGACTACCCGCAAAAGGTGATGTGTTCTGAACACAGTACTGTAAAAGGTTTACTGATTCAAATTTGAATTTCAAATTTAAATGCATGCTGTTGTATCATATTTAGATCCTAGTGTAGGGTTAATTAGTATTAATTAATGAGATTAATTAATAATTCTGCTGTAAAATAGTAATTTTAAAAAAATTTTAAAATTACCATTTTGCCCCTACACTAAATTTTCACAACATGCTCTTCTTCCAACTGACAGGGAGAATAGGAAAGATCGGACAGTGTCTGAGATATTTTCTTCTTTCTATCCAATAATTCTTGGGGTAAGTTGATGATACTTCTTCTTCTTTTTTTTTTTAATTTGATATGTTCTTTCTTTTCAGCTAGCACACGATATGAATGCTCTAGAGAGCGGGTATCGAAAATTCATCGAGCTTCGTCGGGTCTGAATGGACAAGGTCGCAGTCGCCAATGCCAAAAAAGCTACTGCCGTCAAACAACTTCAAGCGGCAGCTGAACGGGAGAAGGAGCTTCAGAAAGAGATCTCCCGTGCGACGGCTGAGCTGCAATCCACCAGAGCCAAATTAGGATCGGCTCAACAGAATATCACATCCTTGGAGTCTCGGATTAAGAGCAAGAAGCATTGAATCAATAGGCTCCAGAGAGAAGGGGACGGATGCATAGAAGAACTTGAGGTGGAGCACGAAAAACATCGGACCATCAAAAAGAAGTTGGCACTGGCCGATACAGAGTTGGCCTCCGTCAAAGAAGAGTCAAAATCGGCAAAAGGTGTTCTGAATTTGGCCATCAAGAATTTTAAAGAATCACAGGAATACAAGGATGAAATTCTCGAGAGTGGATTCGCTTCTTACTGTGTCGGATACGAAGACGACAGTATAAAACTGTATCAGAACTTAGATCTAAGTAGTATTGTCCCGTCTTGTTCGGGAGAAGAGGCTGCTGAGGAGACCACCATGTCGAACGAAGGAGATGCACCGGTTGCATCAGAACCTGCTCCCACCATCGAGGCTGTACCGGAGCAAGCTGAAGCCGTCTGGTAACTGGTGTAATATCTTTTCTTTTTTTTTGTAATCAAATAATAAATCCAATTTTATGATCGGACCTCGGGTCTAATTTTGTAATCTCTTCTCCAATGAATGAAAAATAAATTAAGTATCGAATCTTTCAATCTTGGTGTACTGTCAATTTTATTGAATAACAGTCGAATAACCGATTATCCATCGATAAATTGAATGTCGACCAATAATCATAGTAGAGTTTGTCTGCTAGTCGGATGTCTGCCGACTTAGCTTTTAGACATTTTAGGTATTTGATAGACGGTGATAAGTCGAATATCCTTCGACTGACCATAGTCAAGTAGGTGTATTTTTTACTCGATCGAGATCGAGTTGGCATAATATTTCGTTTAGCTAAAGCTAAGTCAGCATGAGTAGTCATTCGACTTAAATCGGTTTTTATAGTAGAAAATTGAGATGTAGTTGGTGTGAACTGACTGATTATGTATCGATCTGATGCTACTTCTGTAGATAACTTGTAGATGATTAAAAATTTCAAGATTCAGAATTCCAACATTTCATTCTAAATATATCATACATGTGAACAACTTTATTGATAGTACATCTTCAAATTATCGATATTTTAAGTTTGAGGGATAGTCATCCTATCGAGGGTTTCTAGTCGATATGCATCCGGACAAAGTATCTCAGTCACCTTGTTGTTGGAGTTTTATGGTTTCATGCATGCAAGATTTTACAAAACAAGTATGCGACAAAATTTAAATTTTTTTTAGATTAAATCTAATTTAATCTAAGTATGCATAAGATCAAATCTTCAAACCATAAACAGGATTATCACATGTGAGATAAGATTCAGATATAGAAATCAAATAGAAAAAAATAAATATAAAATATACTTGAATATTGATCAATCTTCAATACGAACTGATGATCATGGATGTCCTTTGAAGGTCCTTTTTAACCGCACAAGCGTCCGGTCTCTACGGGTATCCACACGAGACTCTGATATGATTAGAAGTTTTTTGATCTCACCGGGGTACTAGCTCTCTTGCAAAGATCATATCTTGATGGTTAAAAATCTTCTTTTCTTCTAAGACATTCTTAGAGAACAAGAAGATGTAGGAGAATCTTGATCTCTATGCTAGAGATCATGAGAAGAACCCTTTCTTCTCTTTTTTTCCTAAAATCCATGTACCAAATCTCTACAATAGTGATGTAGAAATTTTGTCCAACTTTTGGATAAAAGAAAGATGAGACATCCATGTCTAAACATGGATAAGAGGGAGAGAAGATGATGTCCTAACAACCAACAATTGGTTGTTGCAAGAAAAAAAGATCAAATCACCAACTTATCTCATGCCAAATCTCTTCACGTCGTCCTGCCTTTCTCCTATGTTTTTCATGCACAAAAGGGGCTCCTCTTTGGCATCATAACCTGATCTAAAATCCCTTGGTAACCGTCCCATATTGCTGGTTTAAATAGGCCAAGATAGAGTTTTAATTTGAGTAGAAAATAGGAGTCCTAATACCTTAGGACTCTTGGAAATATGGATGCCGCCCACAACCATATTAGCGCCCAGATATCTACACGGGAATAAGGAAGTTCCTTTCTTTCTTACATGCCAAAAAGGGAAGGAATATGGTATCAAAAATCTGGTTGGATGAGGCATCAAATTGGTTTGGGACGTGAGCTTTGTTGGCACATGGATAGGGAGGAATACCGATCACATGAGATTCTTTTAGATGGCTGTTTTAAACTCAATAAAATACTAATTAATCTTAATCATATTAGGATCAGATTAGACTCAGATAAATAAAAATTTAAATTTGATTTGGAGTCCAATCTACTTAGATTATTTATCTCCTAATTGGAGTCTTAGTCTAATTGGACTCTTTCTTGGTGCTTGAGTTAAACTCAATTTTTAATCCTAATCCAATTAGAATTTGGTGCACCCAGAAACATGAGGATTCCTAGTCCAATTAGAAATTTATATACCCTAGTCTAATTATGATTTGAGTCAAACTCAAATTCTAATTCAACTGGAGCTAATCATTCGATCCTTTTGGGATTATCCTATAACCTTATTAGGATTGATCAAATCAAACCCATATTGAGTCAAATTAAATCCAATCAAATTAGACTTGATGCAAGCCTCATTGCTTAATCAAATTGAGTCAATTAGCAATTCTATTGCTAATTAATCCTTCTATAACTCACTAACTCTTTAGTAAGTTACATAATATAATATTTATATTGGATCAATTATCAATCAAATTGATAATCAAACAATGTTACGATTTATAATCATAATTCAACCATCTGATTAGTCAAAAATCTCTTTTGTGTGTGATCCCATAGGTTCTATTCTGTCTGGTAGTGAGATATATTATGATCTCTATCACAATATCATTGAAATTTTTTTCAATAAATTGAAATAATTTCAACTCTGTCCATCAAAAATCATTGATCATCAAGATGATCCTTATGAGTCTCACAATCCACCAGTGACACCTAGTAGTATGTAGTGACAACCCAGCAAAATAAAAAATAAACTTCTAGGTGCAGTTAATGGATGATACAGTCCTTCTATCGTGAGTCCCGACCAGATGGCAAGTCATGGATGAATCGTCAAATCTCAACATCGGTCATATGACAGATTCTATCAGCTTGAGTCTATATGTGACTCTATGAAAACTCTTTTCCATCAACTACATTGCTATGGTCATAGACTTAAGGATTTAGCTTCTTAAATCTCATAGGACTACTCCCTTCTACTAGGATCGATAGATCCCATCTTGATGCACACCCCACTCCTATAATGAACCAACTGTCATCAACATCTATTACAAAGGCTCATTGAGACCTATGTTGATGTGTCAGTCAAACTCCAACAGCCTCACTGTGAGCAATAATACCATCTTAGGTCAAAAGATCAGTCATACAACTGCAGCATCGAGAAAGTCACTAACAAGTGAGCAGACATCCATGTAACTTCTCGTATTGGTCACGCTCAGTGCTAGTTGTTCTCTAACAACCACCTGCACTCTCGCTCCAGTGTCTCTACACTGCAGACTTGGGATCCATTTGTCCGGAGGAAGTGATCTGTACACTGGTCTATCCGAATCAATCACCATCCCCATGATGACTCTATGATCAGAAGCAATCTAGAAATCAACCATCAATGACACATGTCTCAAATTCTCAACTCTTTGAGAATATGTGTCATCATCTTGTTAATCCTTTGGATGATTCATGGACATATAAACATGAATGGTAATATAACTGCCCAATAAGTATAAAATTATGTCCTAGAGATATGAAATGTGTCAGTCAAGATTGGCTTCTAAGGCATACATTTAACACTTGTAAGGTCCTTCCCAATTTAGAGATAATTTTTCTTCATCTTAAGACTTTGAAACCTCTGTCTTTCTTAGGACCAGGTCTTCTGGATGAAAGACTTTCGGTTTGACCTTCGCATTGTAATACCGGACTATTCTCTGCCGATATGTTACCATCTGAACTTGAGTTTGCTATCGGATTTTTGAGAGTAAGTCTAGGTCAGCTCTCCGACATTCAGAATTGCTCGGTTCATTATATTGTTCGACTTTTACTGATAGCAATCCGATCTCAAGTGGAATTATCGCCTCAATTCTATAGGCTAAGTTAAATGACAATTCTCCTATCGGTATACGAAGAGTTATTCGATATACCGATAAGATTGGATATAATTTTTTTACCCATAGGCCTTTAACTTCATTCAATCTGATCTTGAGATCATGTAGAATCATTTGGTTTGTCACCTTCACTTCACCGTTGGACTGTAGATGGCCAACTGAGGTGAGCTTATGCATAATATAAAATTTTGCACAAAATTTTTTAAAATTTTGATCGTTAAATTGTCGATTATTGTCGGTGATGATAGTGTGTGGTAGATCGAATCTACATATGATTGATTTTTGAATGAAGTCTTTCATCTTACTTTCAGCTATTTGTGCCAAGGGTTCAGCTTCTACCCATTTGGTGAAGTAATCAATGGCAACCACTATAAATTTTTTCTGACCAGATGTCGAAGGACTAAGTATGTCGATTTTCTATTGTGTGAAGGGTCATGATGTAATAATCGATGTCAGCTGGTTGGCTGGTTGATGTTGTATGTTAGCATATTTCTGACATGGTTCACATCTTCGAACAAGTTCAGCTGCATCTTTTTTCATAATGGGCCAATAATGTTCTTGTCGCAAGACTTTATAAGCCAATGATTTGCCCCCCAAGTAATTTTCATAAATCTCTTCATGAACTTCTCAGAGTGCATAGTCGACATCTGTTGGTCTTAAACACTTTAGTAAGAAAAGAGAGAAAGACCTTTTATAGAGTTGTCTATTCATCAAAATATATTATGAAGCTATCCACCGTAGTCGTTTGGCTTCTGAAGGATCTACAGGTAGAGTTTCATCATTGAAATACTGGATGATCAGGTCCATTCAGCTTGGCTCGTCATTGATTTGTAGCACTTCTTCGACTTTATCAATAGTCGATTGTTCAAGATATTCGATAAACGTCCAACCAAACAAGCTGAATGAAGTAGTTGCTAATCGAGAAAGTATATCAGCTCGGATATTCTCTACTCTTGGAATGTGAGAGATTTTAAAATATTTCAGAGTTGATGTAAGATCTTTCACTTTCTGAAGATACTTCATCATAACGGAGTCTCGGACTTCAAACTCACTCTTAACTTGCTCGATAATCAATTGTGAATCGGTGAAGACCTTTAAGTTGTTAATGTCAAGTTCTTTGACAATCTTTAAACCGACTAAAAGAGCTTCATACTCAGCTTGATTATTTGAGACTTTAAAATTAAATCGAAGGGCATATTCGGTTATGATCCCTTCGAAATTGGTGAGAATGAGACCAACTTCACTGTCTTGTGTGTTGGTTGCTCCATCAATATGTAGCACCCACACCAATGCTAAGTCAGCCTCAGGAGTTTCAATTTGTTTTGATTTATCGTCGAGTTCATTTTCAGAATTATCATCGGATATGGTGCACTCGGCAACAAAGTTGGTCAAAACTTGTGCCTTCATTGACGGTCGCGGATGATATTGAATGTCAAACTCACTGAATTTTATTGTCTATTTTGTCATTCGATCTGAAGTATCAGGTCGGTATAGAATTACCTTCAATGGCTAATCTGTCAAGACAACTATTGAATGTGCTTGAAAGTACGGACGAAGTCGTTGTAATGATATGATCAGAGTGTAGATCATCTTTTTTGCTCTTGAATATCATATTTCAGCATTATAAAGCACTTTGTTGGTGTAATAAATCAGTCGTTGAATTTGATTTTTGTTTTCTTAGATAAGTACCGAACTAACCATCTTTGTCGAAGTCGCCAGATAAAGATATAATATTTCTTTCATTCTTGGTTTTGTGAGTAATGATGGAGATGTCAAATATCTTTTTAGATCTTTAAAAGATTATCAGCACTCATCTGACCATGAAAAATCTTTTGCTTGTCTCAAGGTCTTGAAGAAGGGTAAATATTTTTCTGCCGATCTTGAGATAAATTGACTGAGTACAGCGATCCTTCCATTGAGTTGTTGTATCTCTTTTTTGAAGCTTGGATGTTTCACATTGATGATAGTCTTTATTTTCTTGGGATTAGCTTCAATTCCTCGTTGCGACATGAGAAATCTGAGAAACTTTTCGAAAGTTATCCCGAATGCATACTTAGTCAGATTCAATTTCATCTGATGTCGTCGAAGTGTGTCAAAGACTTCTTTCAAGTTCCGAAGTGATCAAAAGTTTGAGAGCTTTTCACCAGCATATTATCAACATAGACTTCCATGTTACATCCAATTTGTACTTTGAATAATTTATTGACCAACCATTGATAAGTAGCTCCAGCATTCTTTAAATCGAATAGCATTACTTTGTAATAGTAGATATCTTTGTTGGTTATGAAGATAATGTATTCCTCATCATTGGATGCCATCCGAATCTGATTGTAGCCCATAAAGACATCCATAAAGCTCAAAAGTCGATGTCCCGAAGTTACATCAACTAGTCAATCGATTTTTGATGATGAAAAATTGTCCTTCAGATAAGCTTCATTTAAATTTATGTGGTCGATGCAGATTCTTCATTTTCTATTGACTTTTTTCACCATCACTATATTGACGAGCTAATCAGAATAATTAGGTTCTCTAATTAAGCCAGTCACGAGGAGCTTATCGACTTCTTCATTGATGATCTTCTGCCTTTCAGGAGTAAAAGATCTTTTCTTCTGTGTCACCGACCTAACTTTAGGATCAATGTTTAGTCGATGAGTTATTACTTTCAAAGAAATTTCTGACATATCAATTGCCGATCAAGCAAAAATATCGATATTTACTCTTAGTAAATTCATCAGTTGTTGTCGCTCTGGATCAGATAATTGCGATTCAATTTGGACCATCTTCTTTGGATTATCTTCTTTTAACGGGATAGAAATCAGTTGCTTGGCTAGTTCACCCATTTCTTCATTTTTTTTGATTCAATTTATCAATGGACAAAAATTTTTAGATTGATTATTCTTTGTAGAGACCATAAAACAACATCGAGCAAATCATTGATCTCCATACATGTTTCTAACTTCATTTTTTATTGTGAATCGGATCAATAAATAATATGTTGATACTACCGCTCTTAAGGCATTAAGTCCAGGTCGTCCAAGTATGACGTTGTAAGTCGAGAAAACTCGGATGATTGTGAATGTCAGAAGAATGATATTTTGTTGTGGATCTGTTCCCGTGGTTAGTGAAAGAGTAATTTTTTCTTTCATGGTAACTGCATCTTCAGTAAAACTGACTAATGACGTAGAGACTCTTCTGAGGTGGTCAATCGATAATCGCATTCGGAAGAAAGTCGAATAAAAGAGAACATCTGTAGAACTTTTATTAGCGACTAATTTTTTTTTTTACATCATAGTTTGCTATCATCGTCGAGACGATGATAGCATCATCATGAAAAGTTTGTATTCTCCGAACATCATCTTCCGAAAAGGAGATTACATTGTCAAGTCGTTATTTCTTTGTCGACTCTTCTTCGAAAGTTGCCTCCCAATCTTTCGGTCATCCAGAAATCATATTGATCACTCCCATCGTTGGTCGATTGTTGATTATTTTCTCAGCTTGTAGCTAAGGCTGTTGGTCGATGGGAGGTTGAGTCGGACGATCTCATCGGAATCTCTCGAGGTAGCCACGTCAGATCTGGACCTCTATTTCATCCCTGAACTGAATATATTTTTTGCTATCGTGATCATGATCACAATGAAATCGATAATATTTTTTCTTGTCATGACTCCTCGGGGGTACTTTCATCGGTGGGAGATGTTGAAGATACTCCTCTTCTTCGATCTTCATTAAGATCTGCACATGGAGGCGGAAAGAGGAGTATAGGAGTCATACCTACTGTCATAGTTGTTCGGCCTTGGACTCCGTCGATGAGGTGAAGCTCCTTTATTGGTTGTTGACCAACTTGGTTCAATCGGAGCTACACTTTTCTTCTGTTTCTTTTTCTGACATTTTTTTTCTGTCTAGTGCTAGTGAGAAGCGCCTTCGTCCGTATGAATATACTTATATGTGCACTTCAAAAATTCAGCATAGGTTCGAGAGAGAGTTTTATCCAGAGCGTAGGTGAATCTGGATCTCCTCAGACCTCTTTTCCTGATCGAGATGGCCATATCTTCATTGAGATCCCTGACATCAAGTGTGGCCGTATTAAAGCGAGCCACAACATCTCTTAATGTCTCTGTCTCACCTTGCTTGATGGAGAAGAGACTGTCCGATGTCTGCGGCATCTTTCAATTGGTACTAAAATAGGTCATGAATGAATACTCGAGCTGCTCGAAAGAGGTTATGCTCTTTGACTGAAGCTCAGAATATCAGGCTCGAGCAGCTTTCCGAATGGTTGTCCGGAAGTCAATGCAAAAGAGGATGTCGGTTGTCCTCTAGATAATCATGAGAGCTTTGTAACTCTCTAAATGATTAATTAGATCGATGGAGTCGTCATATAGCTCCATTTGCATCATCTTGAACCGAGATGGGATCGACTCATTCAAGATACGCTGAGAGAGAGGTTGGGCAATGTGGAAGTCGAGGTCGTTGGAAGACTTCCAACCTTCCATCTGGATTCGAGCAAGTTGGTGGTCGATCTCCTTAAATTTATACTTGTAGTCATCGAGCCGCCATTGCTGAAAAAATTCGAAGGTAGAATCTCCTGAAGAACTTTAGGATAGAGAAGAAGAAGGTGCACGCGATCTTTTCTCCTTCTTGATGCTATGTTCATGAGAAGGAGAAAAAGATCGCTGTGAAGGATGAGCGGCATGATGAGAATGTCGAGAATGCGATTACTCGACTTGAAGAGAACACCGAGGCGGTCGTTGTTTTGGAGATGAAGAGGATAAGTGTCGTGGAGGACGGTGGCTATGCCTGGATGGCACTGAATAAGCCATTGGCTACTGTTGTTGCTGTGTCTATTATTGTTGGAGGCTATACACCGTCTCCGTCAATATCTTTATTTGCTGCAATAGAGCAGCAATTTGTACGTCCGTAGTGATTACAGGACGCGAAGAGCTGGGCTCTACCAATAAAGGTGGAGGAGGAAGATCTTCCCGGTAAGAAGATTACCTTGCGAATTCTGTAGAGTTGTTTTGAGCTTTGGTTTTTGCCATAATTGCTTGTAGCTTCCACTACCTGGCGTGCCAATCTGTTGCGGTCAATCTCCTGTTGTGCTTGTTGTCGGTGAAGAGCACCTGCAAAATGAAATTCACACTGATCAAAATTATGTCCGGAGGGGACCCTCCGATGTTTAAGTCAGTGGAGAGTGGTGACAGCAGATTAATATTTAGAGAGGTAGAATCTAAACTCCAAGAGTGTCTTACCAAATGCTGTTCATTTACCTCCTTTTATAAATGAGTTGTTGGTAACCATTTGTGATGGTTAAACACATGGGTCCCATTTATCTCGGTATTATGTAATTATGGGATGGACGGTTATATTTGTCACTGATTATGTTTTGGTCATTATGTGCTTTTTGCATCGACGATTTCTGATAAGCCGACTCTATGTCGGTAATCATAATATGTCGATCATATGTCGGTAGTTGTGGAAGTTTGAATGACCATCGGTTGGTAACTCTGATATGTTAATGATTTTCGATCTGAGATCAGTTAAGTCGTCGTAGTCAGAGTTTCCAAGGATGATTGAGGATAGCCGACCGTTGGTTGAGAAATTATTAGTCGGCAATTGATGCTTATCAGACTGATTAAAACTCAGAATCGGGGGAGTCAGCTGAATTGCCCCAACAAAATTATTGATAGCATCATAAGTGTTTAGAAGCCCTAGAAAGGATAAGAAATCTTTAATGCAATGTGGCCAAGAAAAAAATCCATGCGGGAGAAATTGGTTGGCGCTCTGTGGAACCGATCATCGTACAGGTTCATTTTACATAAGCAGATGGTGAGACGGAGTCCGACACAATGACAAGTCGGTGAGGCCATCGTTAGAAAATCATTCTGGCCCGATGGTGATCGGGGTTTCTACATTCTGATGTCGGCATATCTCCTCTTGCTCATCTCATTTGCTCATTTATTAAAGTAAAATAAATGAGCTAAAATAGTCTTCATTTTGTTTAATCCTTCTTTGATACCTGTTGTTGTCAAAATCCGATCGGGCTAGGACCATCAGGAGGATATTGTTTGATCCACGATGGTGAAATACAATATATCTTAGAGTTGTGGATCTGCACACAAAGAGATGAAAAAGCTCATCGGATTAGCTCCGACATGATCCTTCGATGCTTAAGTCAAATCGAATTTTGGAAGAACATGAATAATGAGATTATAATAAAGAATTATAGTATAAAATGTTACCCTATTCTGATTAATCTGATTTGGATAGCCTTATCTCTTTTCATTTTGGCCTTCTTGATCTTCCGACGAGTTTGATCTTCTTAAATTTTTTATGATGTCGACTTACTCGATCTTCTGATGAAGTCAAATTTTCTCGATCTTTTGATGAGGTCGACTTACTCGATTTTTTGATGAGATCGACTTATTCAGCCTTCTGATAAGATGACTTGCTCGGCCTTCCGATGAGGTCTGATTTTTTTGGCTTTCTAATGAGATCGGATTTTCTCGACCTTCTGATGAAGTCAACTTACTCGGCTTTCTGATTAGGTCGACTTATTCGGCCTTCTGATGAGATCAGCTTACTCGATTTTCTGAGGAAGTCAGACTTTCTCGGTCTTCTGATGAGGTCGATTTTCTCGGCCTTCTAATGTGGTCGACTTACTCAATCTTCTGATGAGGTTAGACTTTTTCGGCCTTCTGATGAGGTCGACTTACTCGGCCTTCTGATGAATTAGACTAGTTCGATCTTTTCATCTTTATCGGTCTTGCCAGTCTTTTCATCTTTTTCGAATTTTTTCGACCTTCTCAGCCTTCTCAGTTTTTTCGAATTTCTGGTGATTTATGGATCTGCATTAAAAAAAAAAAAAAGAATATGATGGATGGGGGCTCATGAGCCTCTCACCATAAAAATTTTGAGTTGTGGGAGTTTTTCTTTTTCAAAGTCTGTCTTTTTTTAAATTTTTTGATCCTATTTATATAGGTACGGAGAAAGAATCTGTTATAGTTGGAGGTGGAAATCAAGGAATGAGATATTATTTCCTCATTATGAACCATCATCTATTGTCTTTATTTGGATATAAATCTACTACAATATCATTTCATTTCTAGATTCTTTTTAATAGCAAAGATAGTAAAAATGTAATTATTGAAAATTTAAATTTTTATAAAATTATTTATTATATATTTATTTATGATAAAACGATTAATTTATGTGCCATATCAATATCAAATCCAACACTCTATCGGATCCCATCGCGTTTCATGGTCATTTCGCTTGCGTGCAGCTCATGTACTGGTGGGAGGGTGTAGGCATGGGTGCTGTCAAGGAGACGCAGGTTTGCCGCCATTCTAAAATGGTAAAGGTAGATGGGGTCTGGCCGGCGAAGCACTAGCTCTATTTTAATCCGAGGATAATGCTAGAGTAATCAGAAAACAGGGCCACCCCCAGCCGAAAAGGAAGCGTCGCTTTTATCCCTTGGATCGGAGTACTTCCCTATCGCTATTCTTTTGTTTTATCTATTTTTTTAACTGCCCTTCCCAACTTGCATGACCCGCAACCACTTCCTGAACCAAAATCCTATTTAAACCTCTCTCTTTTTATTTGTTTAATCGATGAGGTCCAGTCTAGCGCGGGTCTGTTTCGTGCCGTTTCTTTTCCTCAGCCCCCTGTTAGATCTGGTACCTTGTTGGGTCCTACTTGACGAAGAAAACAATAAGAAAGAAAGCCCTTCCACCAACCTTCTTAAGCTCCTTCTCAGAAGGTCACTTGATGGGAGAAAAAAATAGGACTAAAGTAAGAGGGTACAAGCGTGCATGCTTTCTAAGTTCGGATAATAACTTCTATAACATCGGCGTAGAAGAAAGCTGTTGGATTCGTTTTGGAATGAAATAAACCTTGTGCTCTCTTTGGAGGACAGCCTTACAGCACCTTTCAGCTGTGAGGCGCATCCTCCTAGCCTTTTTAATGAAAATTTGTTTTAAAAATTTGTTTGATTCATAGAAAAAAAAATTTCTCACCATGATATTTTTTCTGAAAAATTGATGTCTTTGATTGATCATTAAAAAATGACACATTTCAGAATAACCTATATTTAATTGAACATTTATTTTTTTAAAAAAATTATATAAAATATCTGTTATACTCTAAATAAAAGAAAAAGAATCTTATCGCATTTCTATTTAAACGCTTAAGGATATATTTGAAAAACAAAACATGACCCCAATTATTATATTCCGTATGGATTTTTCCTTCCTATGAAATGAGGGAATCTTATTTTCATGGGAATGCTACTTTTTCATTTTTTTTTTTTTTTTAAACTTCAACCAAATATGAGGTGTCTCTATTTCTTTTTGGTTGACCATACTTCATGTTCCTGAGTGATACTTGGAAGTGGAAGGTGGTGGCTCTAGTATGTCTGAAACCTTTTGACAAGGGTCTCAAACCATCCAACCCAAATCATAAGACGGTTGTGTATCGGCCCACCACCAACTACGATTAAGACTCCTGACCGATTCCAATCATGCATGACTTGACAATTTCTGCCACATATTTTAATGCTCAACATGGAACGAAGCTGATTAGGTGTCTTAGATCTCCATTTATCTTACAGTTGCTTGCTATTAACAATCTTTTTCTCGCCAAAAAAAAATATATGATGCAGATTTCTTCAGTCGGTGTGTTTGATGACGCTTTCATAGAGAAGATATATATCAATTATAGTCTGCGAGAAACCTTTCTTAGGAAGACGAGCTTCGAAGAACAACGGTTTAATAAGAAACCCTATCATATAGCAATTAAACAGGGAGATAAACTGTTACAGTGCTAACGGGGTACTTGCCATATATGGAGTAGCACATGAGATGATGTCACATACAACAACAGGTTCTATTTATGATCATACTAAAATCTTACAAGATAGATGATACTAACCTATTAAACGTTTTACTATTACGGACCGGGGTACAAAGAGCTAGAGGTGAGCTTGGTGGTCCTTCCTAGGATTCCCTGATCGTGTTGTCTGCCATGGGAGCGAACGTTTTGAACTCGTCGTCATCTATCTTCCAAAGTGAGTCCGAACAGTAGTCCCAAATAGGAGAGGATACCGGGGGGCATGAAAAATCGCCAGCTTCATCCTTGTATCCCTCGAAGCTCAGGTCACTGACCAGCTCTGACGTAGCGATGTCATTCCAAATCTGGTCCATGGGATAACCCTTCACACCTTCGCCATTCTCCTCCAATCCAGTCACGGTCATGACAGAGGTACCTTCTATCATACCATCCCGCTCGTGCTTCTCGACGTCAATTTCTTCCAATGGAGGATCACTGAGAGAGGAGGAAAGGTTACTCGACGACGACGATGAAGGCGATAGAGAGGATGCGCTTCTCTTCCCTTCTTGTGCTTTCTTTCTCATATGGGTCCTCCAGTAGTTCTTAATCTCATTATCGGTGCGGCCCGGTAGCTTCCGAGCAATAAGAGACCATCTGCAAGCAAACCTAGTCTATATATTAAGAATTCAAGCAGCAGCAAACCACCACCACCGATCATATGTTTCGAGCGTACACAAATCATTTCAATGGATATACAGCTACCGAAGCACACGTGAAGCGTATGGTAGAGCGTATAGTAGCAGTCCTTTTTTTTTTTAGAAAAAATAAAAAAAGTAAATTTCACCTAAATCAATCAAAATAAATTAAAGAGAATTAAGAAATCTGATTTGTAGGAAGAGCTGAAGTGGAGGTATTTATATGAGTGGATCAAACCTATTGCCCCATTTGGCATGGAGTTCAAGCACAAGGTGTTGCTCCTGAGGAGTCATGCGGCCGCGTTTGAGACCGGGGTGAAGGTAGTTAACCCAACGCAGCCTGCAACTCTTTCCTGTTCTATTGAGACCTACAAAATGAAACCACACAGGTTAAACCAGTAACTTCCGCTACCTTCCCCTATGGCCCAAGTAATCCTACCTAGCACCCGCCACCGCGCAAACCTGATACCTTTGCCAAAAAATCCCAACGTCGTTCACCAAACAACCCCACAAACCATACAAGTTGGAGGTCTTCCTGCTCCGTCCAGGGGCCCTTTCTGGTTTCTTCTTTCACCATCACCTTACCTCTCCCTTCTCTTCTCCCCTTTCTTCGCAATGCCTTCCAAAGCTCTTCTTTTTGGCCAGCTACCACACCACTTCCTGATGCGGAATAGTTTGATAGCTTTGGTGCCCGCTCCACTCCTTTTATAGGCACCACCAACGTGGCCCGTGATGTCATGCTAAATTTTTTTAATCTTGGACATCACTTAGGCCTTTATGACATGAGATATCCTTGTTAATGTCCCGTGATTAGTAGTACTCCAGGGTACAAGTTTAGTAGCCCGGTACTGAGTTGTGGGTGATGAAATGGACACATAAGGTTTAATTCTCCTTGGTTCTGGGCCATCCGTGTCCTTGAGAGTTCGTACGCCTTGGAGGACTCAAACAATTACTGCGCGCGAGGACCCAAGTACTTGGAGCGCGGATCACCTGCGGTGCACCGCATGACACGGTGTATCATGTGCACCATTCATCATGCGATGGATGGCCACACATGAACGTAAGTCATGCGCAGCCGCATGCGGCTGTCCATTACATGATGGGTAGTGCACATAATGCACCGATCTCCACTCAAATATTTTTTTCTCCTTTCCTTTTTTTCAAATTTTTCTTATGTGCCAGTTAAACACACATGCCGTAGAAAATTTAGAAAATCTAAAATATTAGCTTTTCTTTATTGGACAGGAAAGAGTTAACATTTAGGATCTGTTTAGCTATTCCTATAAAATTGAACAAAAAATTCTATAAAATTTATGGATTGGACTGTTCAATTAAACATAATCTTATATCAACTAAAATCCATTCAACGCAAATGCTTGGGAAAGGAAAAAAAAAAAAAGATCTCTATAGATATTCTTTTCTTCCTACCACTTGAAAGCTAGAATCTAAGTTAGATTTAGGTAGTCTCTTAGAAAATGTAAGCTAAATATATCGACCGAGAAATCTAATTCCTACGAAATTTTCAGACAGATCCTATTGAAATATCCATCTAGATCGGTATGATATATCCCGCAATAAAATTGACAATCTAGCTGACATTCATTTTTGTCTGAACAAGAAAGTGCTCAAGTTGTGAGTTCATATTAGAGAAAAGGGTGAAGAAAGGTGGAAGTTCATTTAGAGTAACATATATATGCCAATAGTGTAATAGAATCCAATCTTGAGTACCTAGGCTGGATACGGTTTTGTGGGCCTTAAGAGGAGGAAAACATGAGGCAACCGCAGGAAAGTGTTGATTGTCCATAGGTAATACCTGAGGTCATCTTTGGTTGGCCAAGTGATAATGACTGCCCCACTTACCGTGACAAGCACATTTTGCAACTAAGCTATAAAGAAAGAAGGTTAACCTAACCCAATTCACTCAACGCTGTTCAGTTGTACGTAGTAGATTTGAGCAGTTCTTAGCTTGCTGTCAAAATTTCTGATTTCACACTCTGAAGTCACTGTCTGCTTTGAGAGTCGAAAACCCTCATTTAAATTCGACCTCGCTAATAAGCGACATCCAGCCAATATTTTACAATGGAGGAAAATCTTTTTCAAGTTTCCCTGCAGTCCTCTTGGTATGAGGGTCAATCTCTGGGTTAAATATTGGCACCTTTCTGGCTGGGAGGTCTCAGGTTCAAACCAGGGTGGTGGCCGATAGCCACAGTAAGGCAACGTGCTTACACTAGTAACCAAGTAATTACTTCGGTCGACAATAGAATAGTTATGCTATTTGGAGGAAAAGATTCAAACGATGTGGGAAAAAAATCTTGGCAGCCTCTCATTGGTGCTCATTTACTGATCATTAGCTTTTGAGGCAGAGAGCGACGGCACAAATTTTCCTAGTGGAGTGCTCTTTCTTATATGGATATACATGGATAATGAAAGAGAACTTTCTTCTGGGCCTACTGTGACCATATAGACATTCCTCATTTACTGGTGGTAGTATCAGCATCAGAATTGGACAGGCCTAGCTTATCTAAGCCTCGAGGAAGAAATTAAGGGGGCCTCCAATTAACGTCGCCACGCTGTTTGACATGGAGCATTGAAACGCAACACTATGTACAGTTCTCTCCACTTAATCTCTCTCTCACGGACATGAGAACGACGTAAGAATCATGGCCATGATGGCTTCCATCACAACGCACCTCATCCGTGCATTGTACAAAATGTTGTACTGAAATTAGATCCTCGCATCAAAAATTTAAGTCTCTTATCAGATTGATGTGATGCCTCCAATAACAAAATCCAATCCAAGTCCACACACCTGCCCTGGGAGCTCTATTTGCTGAGCCATGGTGGCAGTGTTCAATGCTGTTCACCCATCCATATCAGCTTCGACAGCGAAGGTGAAGCAGAAGGTGCCTGCTTCTCTTCGAGCCATTAGATTCTAATCATGTCATGTTGCTCTCTTGGTAGTTGAATTCTTCACTCATCTTACGTGAGAAATGGCTTTTTATCATTATCCAGCAACGCAGAGTGGTCAGTGCGCGAGCTTCTGGAAATCTTAGCGAAGGAAAGGTGGTGTCACGAAGATGTTGACGCACTACCTGGCTCTGTACGGCCCCAAGGAGGCTCCTCGAAAAGAAAACACAAAGGGAGAAGAGAAAGGGTGGCGAGAGGAGTACAGGGGCCAGTGGAGATGGATCCATGGAAGTGCGGAGTAGCCAAAAGACTGGGCACCGTGACGTGGATACCACCAATTTGTGGGCAGCCCACTTCATCTTTTTTTATCATCTTCACCTTCCCCTTTATAGCCTTGCTAGCTGCACCTTTCCATTATATTATCCCTTTCACACCACCCCCTGGCCTTTGTTTTTTTCTTGCTTTTGCTTGGATACCTTCTCGTTTATGTCATCGATAGGAGGGTGGAAGAATAAGAGGCAATTTGATGGGTGTCTTCTCTTGCCACCCTTACATATGAGTGTGTGGCAGTTTGCACTAGTCCTCGGTCGGTGCGAGGATAACTCTTTTTATGGTGTCAATGGGACATCAAGTGCTTGTTTGATTCATGGGAAACTACTGTAGACGGATGCTAAAGGACAAGTCCATGAAGGGGGCAGCAAACCCATAATTGTCAATAGTGTCGAACGGGTTTGGTTGCAACCCCATTTTTTTTCCCCCTTAAACTTGACCATGTCTAACTAAATCAAGGGTGTGCTTGATGGCTTTAAGAATTAGGAACAACCAGATCAACCGCATTGCCCCTCTAGGAAACGAATGAATAAGGATGAATGAATAGATATAAACGTCAGTGCAAGAGATTAACTTACTAAATACAGTAGCGGGGGCAGCGTCGGAGGGCACCATCAGGTCCTGGAGCATTCCCACATTTTCTTTCCATGAAAGGGAAAGACAGTGAGCAAAGATAGCCTTGAAAGAGGTTAGTTATAACCTCTTTGTCCGTCTTGGCTTGGCTATGTTCTACCATAGTAGGCGTGCCTTTAAGAATCAGGAAGAGACACCAAATGTGTTGTTCCATGGAGAATATGGAGAAATGGGAAAGATAGATGTTGAGTATGTCTTTCGTTTACAAGCTCTAGAAGAGCAAAACAATTATTTCTTTCCCGGAGTGAACCAAGGAAAGAGAGTGGAGTGTACTACAACGAGCAAAGCGAGTGAAACGGAGAGAAAAAGGTTTACCTTGGCAGCTATACTTTGTTTGGATCACATGATTAGTTAGCTAGGGATGCAGATATAGAGCTAGCACAGGCCAAACTAACCTGATTATTGTAGACCACTAGTTTGGATTTAAATCAACTTATTCTATAGATATCTTTTATAATCTTAAAAGAAGAGAGTGATTAAGTGTTCTAGAGATTAGGTGTATTAGAATCTAATGATTGCAAGGAAATCTCGTATTTTATAATGTTCCGTTTTCTATAATGAAGTTTTTACATCGTCTTAACAAGTGAATAGACCAAGCCACATAAATATTCTATGCTCCTGCTCTTTTCTCTTTTTTTTCTTCTTATTCATTATTCTCTCTATCTTTCACATCAATAAAAATACTTCCTATAAATACTATCAATATAGCACGCCATATTGTTTGAACCAAAATGGTATATAAAGATTAACTAGGTCATATAAACAATATAAGAACTTTCTTGATTATTTTGGTTGTGATCTTATCCAATCTTTCATCAGAAAAGAAAATGATAAAACGGTCGAAGAACATTCACCATGTTAACCAAGCTATATATCCGAGAGCTCCTCTGTTGCCTCAGCTCAACTACAGTGAAATATTTGATCAGACTTGGTCCAAATGGTTCTCCACATGCGAAAAAGACCTACTTGTAGTGAACTATTGCACATAATTTCTTTTTTCTTGGATTTTGTGGACCAGCTTAGCCTTATGTTGGGTAGCTCCAGGTATTTGAAGCTCCTCTTTCAAGGCTACGGCCATTAGTGCAAGCTATGATAAACGTATCACCTCATATCCTCACTGTACCATAAACGCAGCTCGGAAGCAGCCCATTTGTAGATTTATATGCGGGCCTACTCGTAACTGGCCCATGAAAGCAATCGGCTCCATTCGAGAGGGAAGAAGGCAAAAAAAAGGTGAAATCCACGGGCAATTTACCTGAATTGTGCATTAACAAACGGAATAGCTTTGCCAAATCAGCATGTGTTATAATAGGATTCATGATGAAATGCTACAGGAAGCCTTCATTAAACAATCTTAATTACAGTAGGAGCATCAAGAGAAGGCATTTTCTACAAACCAATCTTCGAGCTCTTTCTTCATGCTGTAAACACAAGTTAAAACACTCTTTATCATCAAATCTTCAGATTTCCCCATCAATTTTCCCATTCTCCATTCCTTGCTTGTTTGTTTGTGAACAAATCCAATGATGCATTGACAGGGGAAGCTGCATGATTACATATTTCCAAGTGTTTTGCACAGTACGAAGGGCCAGAAGGGGCAAATCTTGTAGCCTAATATCACAAGAGACTGCCATCAGCTGATGATCTGATCATCAGGTAATGTAGTGATATACTACCCTATAGCAACAAGGGTTGTGATACTATTCCGAAAATTCCTTTTTCATATCAATTGAGAGGTGTAAGTGGACTCCTTGAGGTTTGCTTGGATAGATACAGCTGCTGCTTTCCTTCAGA
Organism: Elaeis guineensis; assembly: GCF_000442705.2. Lineage (NCBI taxonomy): Eukaryota > Viridiplantae > Streptophyta > Magnoliopsida > Arecales > Arecaceae > Elaeis > Elaeis guineensis. The sequence continues at coordinate 3,760,408 of NC_025997.2, read as the reverse complement.
ATCCCTTTTCAGTATGTTCTCTGGTTTAAATTCCGAAACCAGGTCACATAGAGATGTCCTTAGTTCTTCAATTGATGCCAAGCTTGGTACATTGATCGACTGCCTCAAAGGTGTCTTACTAGTTGGATGATCAACCTGTTCATCAACAAGCCATTTATCACAAGTCAAATTTTCTAAAATTTCAGCTCTCTAAGCTTACATGTTAATGAAAGGTGATGCCAACAAGAACAAATATTGAAATGCTAGCCTTGTTAAGCACATTGAAGGTTCAGAATTGGAAACGTAAACATGAAGCGCACAAACAAATAAAAACAGCATGTTTAATCGAAAATAAACACAGCATATGTGAAAAAAGTTCCATTGTTTTGCCTTAGCATCAACAGTGAACCAAATATCACTGCTGAAAGAATCTAAAAGGGGGAATACATAGATAATTCATCACTGGTATGGATGCCCAGATTATCTGAGGGGATATCCTCTGCATATATAATAGGTATTATAGCTGGAGTGGCACAGAGGTTCCTGATATACTATCTTAGATGAAATTCCCAGCTACATATGTAAGCCAAATATCACAGCCCATTTAAATGGCATTAAAGTGTTAATGCACAAATTTAGACTGCAAGATCAGCAGCCTTTGATCCTTCTCACTTACCTTCTCTACTTCCTTTCATAGCTGAATGAATTATTATTCCTACAAGTTATATTTTGCAGCCATGTGAGGGTTAGGATAATCCAAGCAATCCCTTGATAACTATAACATCAACTCTCTGACCAGAAAAGGTTTATGGAAATTCTAGTGGATTCATCAAGTCAATGATAACCTTGTCATTAGTTTGCATATCAGAACTTTGATATGGGAAGGAAAGTTGCAAGCATACCAAGTAATCATGTAAAAGGCATTTTTTCGCCAAACTTCTGATACCGCTGATCCTCCTGGTGTGGTTGTCCTGCATGGTTTTTAGATGATCCGAGCAAACTGTTGACATTAATTCCATTTCCTTTCTAGATTCATGGTCCACCATAAGTGAATCTGGCAATATGCAAACGACTGGATGAGGTAAACAAATCATCTCGTCAAGCATCAAAAAATCATGAGAAAGGAGGACATAATTACTCTTAGCAGTGGCCAGCAGGTCACAGGTTCCTTCAACAAATTGTACGCCAGCTTGAGAGCATGCTGACACAACTTCTTCAAGAATACTGTTATTTTCCTGATTCCTTTTTCTGTCACCAAGAAAAGAGGATATAACATGATTTAAGTAGAGAACAAATGCATAAACTTTACTAAACATTGGTAAATATATTAACTAGGGAACATTTCTTACTCTGCAGAAATCTCAATTTCTGCAGCATAATCGTTATCAAGATGATTCACAGATAACTGAACATTCTTCCAATGATGCATAGACTGACCCATTTTCTCTAAGCTGCATACAAGAAATACAAACATATGGTAGGATAATCTAGCAGGAGTAAAATTTGAATGATAGCATTTGAAAATCAGCAGTAAATTGCCATGTAGTTGTCTTAGAAATATACCAATGCCAAAGAGTTTCTTCTGTAGTAGCTTTGATTTTGGCAGTTGAACATGTATCCTCCTGGAATTGGTTTTCAACCTTTTCGGTATATGCAATCCACTCCTTTACGGCATTATCTGAAACCTGATGCATGCCGGACATCTCTAGTTGCAGCCTCTTATTTGCTTCAATGCATGTGTGATTCATGTTACCAATGACCTCTGAGACCTGCTTATATAAAAGAGATGAGACACATGGTGCTTGGTTATCTACTCACTCCAGACCAAGGATCACTTGTGTTCTTTTTGGTTAAAACAAAGGATATACAGACCATCTTCGCTTTCATGGTTGTCAAGGTTGTCAATATCTCAGCAATCTTTTCCAGAGCAACCTTTTCTTCTTTAGCAGACAATTCCTAAAGAGCAAAATTCAAACAATTAGTTGGTCATGTCTCTGAGCAAACCATCCTGTTTTGTTTGTTTTCTCACCTTAAATGCCTCCTCAAAAGCTGCTAACTGATGTGATTTTTCCAATCGATTCTCTTCAAGAAGTGTCGTGAGCCTTGTGGCCCGGATCCTTAGATCATTAAAGAAATTGATTGTTGTCTTCGAAATAGCTTGTGTTGAAACAAGACTCCTTTGCAGTCCCTGTAGTTTCCAACAAGCTTTTAGCATAGTCTGCAGCATGTGAACTATAAACTATGCAGGTCGAAGAAAATATACCGCCTCTTGTTGTTGAGCTGAAAAGGCCAGCAGCTTTTTTTGTTCTGCAAGGGATCTCTGGGTATCAGTAAGGACCTGCTCAGCCTCTGAAGCTGCAGTGACCAGAAACTGCAAAGCATAAAGCAGAACATCTGGTCAGTCAATTGCTTCTATTGCAGGCAGTGGTGTCTTCAACATATGACATATTCTCTTCTTTCAAACCATACATTCTCAACAGCCATCATCTGTGCAGAAATTGATAACTTCATCTCCTCTATGTCTGAGAAGGCTTTCTTTTGTAGTGCAGTAGCAAGCTCCTTCATGCACAAAATTCCTGAAGTATATGAATCTTTAATTTTCTCAATTTTCAACTCCAAGCATTTGGTTGCCTGAACACAAGCATATCAACATAAGCATTGGGAACAATGCACAGATTTGATGGTAGATATGATACCACAATGTCATCTTTTACCTCGCACTTGGTCGCGATGAATGAGTTGACATGCTCTTCCATGGATTTCAATAGTTGATGCTGTTGGCAAACTGATCCTATCACTATCTCATGTAAGGATTTTAGGTTCTGATCAAGCTGAGAGCCAAAAGTCAGAATCAACCCTTGGTTTTCTGTTTCAATTTTTGACTGGCGTTCTACAATAATGCATCATTATTAGTAAAAGTTGAACACACTTGGGAATATATTCAACAGATTCTTGGCTAATCAGATAAAACAGAATCTTACCAAGTTTAGCCAGGAGCATCGACATATCTTCTGATGCATTTTCCAAGCTGCTGCGTAGCTGTTTTGCATGTTCTAGAATCGCACTCTCTGTTTGATGTTGGGGAAAAAAAATGCAGAAATCAGAGGTTGTCTATCAACGAACTCTCCTGGTCTGACTGTTCTAGCTTTGCTTACCAGAATGTAGTAATTTTGATATGATGAACTCCTTTTCCTTCAGCATCGTGTTGGTTCTCGCATAAGTTTCTTGAAGATCTAGGAAGGCGTTCTTGTTGCTTTCAAAATTTGCCTAAAATGGAAAATTTGGAGACTACAGGTCATGTGCACATTGATAAGGCAATTACCATCGTGCGGAACAATTTTGTCACCTTGCATTCGCTAATCTCACTTTCCAAATCCAAGTTCTTTTCTTCTTCAGCATGGTAGAGATCTTGAAATCTATCAGCTTGCTGCCATAGAGGAGCAATAAGGTCCACAGAATAATAAAAAATGGAGATCAGACTGAACTGTGGAAGCAAAATCATACCTTTGTCTTGCGCTCCAGATCAGACTTTAGATGCTCTATTTTCTCACTCATTGCCTGTGCAACAAAATGAGCATTTAAGATGACAAGCAACCAATGAAATGAATACCTAATTATCCATATATTAAAGAAGCACAAAAGCAAAGTATCATTTTGTTTCTGAAAGGAGAAGACCTTCTTTTCTGCCTCATCCTGCACAAACCTTTCATGAGGAATGTAAACACCATTCTTTTCTCTTGCAGCCCTCACATCTTATCATAGATCAATCAGAATGTGAGTCTGTAAGTTATAATATACAATGATAAAAAAATATCTATAGCATGAAAGGGCATCGGCAAACCTTGTTTCATTCTTTCAATTTCTAGGTAAAGATCCTTGAGGAGCACAGACTTGGAAAATTTCTGGTTTGCCTGCAGATGCAGAATATAACACCTTTAACTAGTGTGCAGGAGAACAACATGTGGGAAGAACAGAAATATCAAACCTCTGGCTTGTTTTTGATGCTCTTAGCGCGGTATGCATAATCAAGTGTGCTTAAAGTTTCATCTAAACAGTGAATGGATGGAGACACCGTTGCAATGAAGCAAGTTTTTGCTTTCCCTCCCAAGGATTCTCTTAGTAATCTAGTAAGCTTGCTGTCCCTGCTCAAAATGACAATATCGACATGTTGAAATGATTGATGATACATAAGCCAAAATGGCAGTAAAACAGCAGAAGGGCCACAAAGAATCTCTAACAATAACTTTCAAAAAAAAAAGAACCTCTAAGAATGTTCCGTAAAGACCTGTAAGGTATATGACCAGAATGCTCCACCAGTGCAGTTATAACACGGCCAAGGGTCAATAGGCTCTTGTTCACCTCCCCTGCTTCCCTTCCTCTAGCCTATGCACATGTTCAGATTATTAGCCAAGTAAAGAACTGATCACACACATGATGCCAATTAAAAGCAATATGGACACAAAGCATTAGGAACAAAAATATAAGACAAAACACAATTCGTACAGTCTACTTAACGACACCAGGCTGTTAACCATGCATCTTCATTGGCATTATTCACCAGATTGAACAAATTCGAACTAACAGCTGACCACTACTGAGGTTTTCACCAAGCAAAACCCCTACCTCACAGCTTTTCATCTAAAACTTTATGGAGTTTAGTTCTTCCTAGAAGCTTCCATCTACATCGAGAAAATGGAACTTCAGCAGTTCAAAAACATTTTAAAGAATGGCTGTACCTATTTGTTTGCAGAATTTTCAGCACTGGTGTGTATAATGGATGGCATCCATTCATGGACCCATCCTGCAATTAAAACTTTTCAACACTCTCAGGAAAGTTAAGATTTAGCTAGCACTTTTTTTAAAAGTGATGGGATCTATTTAATTATATAATTTTCAGCACTAGTGAATAATGGATGGCATCCATTGGTGGGAACATTGCATTGCTAGAACTGTCAACATTCAGTCCGTGGGTTCCAAGTAGATTGAGAAAGGGTAAGCAGGTGGACCTCGGAAGCCATGCAAAGGAAATTACAAATGAAGACAACCACCAATTTGAGAAGCTAGAGTCAAATAGAACTTGTAACTAAAAAATGATTAGCTAGTAGAGAAGCATAACAAGGTATAGCAGCTAAAGAACCACTCTACTGCACTCCAAGCTCAGAAACTGCTATCTGGGAAGGAAACCAAGTCCTGTTAACTCTTAGGCAATCGAAAAATGGTATAACAATATCTTCTATAGGAGAAGATCAACTTTGCCATAAGACCCAGCACATCATTTGATATTGGGCATCTCACAGAGCAAGATAAGTCTTCACTACAAAGGACCAGCTGTTCTTCTGTAAATAGCTACCTCTCTTGAACCAGATCGGGATATATTTTCTGAGCCTGCCAAGTCGACGAGGTTCAGCCTACCACATTTTATGAGCTCCTCATTTCCTCTTGCCGCTTCTTTCACATGGATCGTTATAGAAAAAACAGAATGAGATCGGCTGCATGAAAAATTCAACTTGTTCACTATTTTGTATGAGATTTTTCGAATCCATGACGATTGTGATGGAATAGACAGTACCTGCTCTGCTTGTTTAACAAAGTATCTGCTGTGCGCCTCCTAGCAGATCCATGTTCTAAGAGCTTGTAAATTTCATTGGCACTGTAGACAACCACCTCTTCAAGACCCCTTATAACTGCACCACCCTTCCCATCTTCCATCAAAGAAATCGGTCTCCTTTGTCTATCTTCTGTAAATCTAGTATGGTCCTCAGGAGCTAACAAATCAGTGATTTCTTCGTTGTATAGCTCTAGGAAAGTGACTTTCATATTATAATCAGCTTTCTGTGCTTCCAAAGTATCAAAAATATGGCGGACA
>NC_025997.2:3579563-3749563 GCF_000442705.2 Elaeis guineensis | reverse complement strand
ATCTACTTCAAATTTCTATCACGAGCGGCCTTGGCCGAGACTCCTCGACAAATGATCTCCGTCCGGGCTTTTACGGAGACCTGGACCCCCTGGCAGGCCGCAGTAACGGCCACGACTCTGCTCCACTTCCTGCAACAGATTCCGTGCGGCTCCATCACTCCCTGGCAGGCCGCAGTAACGGCCACGACTTTGCTCCACTTCCTGCGATGGATTCCGCACGACTCCATCACTTCCTGGCAGACCACAATAATGGCCACGATCCTGCTCCACTTTCTGCGATGGATACCACACGGTTCCTCCACCCTCTGGCAAGTCACGACAACGGACGCCGCTCCACTCCCCGCAACAGACTCCACGTGGCATGTCCTGGTGATGCCCACGATTCCACTCCACTACTCTACACCACAAACTCCTCCTGACCCTGAGCAGCTCACTGCCAGACGGTTATAAACATCGCTATCAGTCTGTTGCCCCCTCCGCCTATAAAAGGGGACCCCAGATACGTTATTCTCTAAGCTTCAATTTTTTATCCCAAAACTCTGCTAAAATTTCTGTTCGAGCACTCCATTCTTGTTGAGGCAGAGAACTGACTTGAGCATCGGAGGGTCTTGCCAGAGCAACCCCAACTCCGGTTTAGACTTATTTTGCAGGTCCCGGTGGCGACTGCGACTCCCTCGACTCCAGCTTCTCCGACGCAGGTGAATTTTTGTACCAACAGGATTGGCGCTAGAGGAAGGGCCGTGTCTTCGCAGCACCCTTGTTCTTAAAGGAGCGCTCAACGGGACCGCCTCCGGTCATCTTTTCCGACATCCACTCCTCCTTCCCCCACTAGGTCTTTGCTCGTTGCCTCCCCGCAAAGCATCCACCCGGCGATCCACGGCCTCTGCGGTCAGATCTCAGGCTCCAGTCTCACCTTCAGTTTCCCAGCCTCCTCCTCCTCCTCCGGCAACGACAGTTGGTGTGGAGCAATTCGACCTACTGGAGCAGCAGGTCAGAGGCCTCACTGAAGCTGTGCAGGCCATGCAACAGCAGCAGCAGCCACAGGCATCAGTGCGATTGGAAAGAGCGTCACCGAAACCCCAAAATCTGACGGTGGGACGGGCCATTTGGGCCAGCCGCCCCGTCTTTCTCGGAAAGATGAATCCAAGGGTGGAGAGCCCTCAATCAGACCATGATTCCACCCCTGAAAGATCTCAACCTCTATTCTGCCAGAGGACCCTTGAGACCCGTAGTCGAGAAGATTTTCTGGATCGAAGGCTCCAGGAGATGAACAGGCGGATTGAAGAGCTCTGCCACGCTCCCCCCGCTTATGGTGAGGACATTTGTACTGACCCTCCCTTTTCTCAAATGATCATGCAGGAACCGATCCCGTCGAACTTCAAACTCCCTCAATTTGAAAGCTACAACGGGACTTCGGACCCAGTTGACCACCTGGAGGCCTTCCGGACAATGATGCTACTTCATGGCACGTCCGACACCATTCTATGCCGAGCCTTCCCATCCACCTTGAAGGGAGCAGCGAGAAACTGGTACTCGGCGCTAAAGTCGGGTATCATCTTTTCTTTTGATCAGATGAGCCACCAGTTTGTGGCTCATTTTGTTAGCAGCCGGCGTCTCCGGAAGGGTTCGGAGTCTCTCATCAACATCAAGCAGAGGGAGGGGGAGTCCATTCGGGCCTACATCAACCGTTTCAATGTCGTCGTGCTAGAGATCCGAAACTTGGACCAATCGGTGGCGATGGCCGCCCTGAAAGGTGGCCTTCAGAAGAACGACCTTTTATTCTCCCTGAAAAAGAAGTACCCCAGGGATTTTGCTGACTGTTGGCTCGGACCGAAGGGTACGTCCGAGCGGAAGAAGCTTTCAAAATGAAGGACAAGGAGACCGCGAGAGAGCGGCAGGCGGGAGACTCGAATAAGTCCGCAGTCGAAAAATGGCCGAGAGAAGCTCGGCCACGTTCTCGAACTCCTCCCGGGCACAAGCGCGTCTAGACCCCTCCTCGAGCACGCAGGCAGGGAAGCCCGGATCGCCGGGCTCAGCGGGGCTCTCTCCCAGGAAGATTCTGCAACTATGCCCCCCTCAACGCATCGAAATCCCAGGTGCTGATGGAGGTCAAGGAGCAGCTCCCTAGGCCAGAGAGGATGCGCACGCATCTCGAGAAGCACAATCCTAACAAGTTCTGCCTCTACCATCGCGATCACGGCCACGACACGGAGGAATGCATCCAGCTCCGAAATGAGATCGAGGAGCTCATCCGATGAGGTCGACTTGATAGGTTCATTCGGCACCGGCCTGAGGGTAGAGATGATCGGCCAAGGGCCCTGCCGCAGCCTGAGCCGCCAAGGAGAGAAGAGCAGCCCGAAGATCAGCCCCCGATCGGGATCATCAACTCCATCTCTGGAGGACCTCGACAGGAAGCAGACCTTCCACGGCACTAGGGTTTGAAAACTTGTAAATGTATAACGAACGACTCTACTTTAAATCAAGATTCCTTTCAGATCTGCACATCTTTTCTTTTTGGCACGGACTTGTAACGACAGGGGACGATCCCTTCGGACGACAAAAACAAACCCTAATGTGGGCAAAGTCGAAGGCCCAGTTCTCCTTAGACCGGATGGGGGGAGAGGCCCTGCAACGCCCACATGCGCCCCCACAGCCATGTTAGGGACAGGAGGAGAACCTCGTCCTAACATGAGCAAAGTCGAAGGCTCGGTTCCTCTTAGACCGAATGGGGGGAGAGGCCAAACAGCGCCCACATGCGCCCCCACAGCCATGTTAGGGACAGGAGGAGAACCTCGTCCTAACACGAGCAAAGTCGAAGGCCCGATTCCTCTTAGACCGGATAGGGGGAGAGGCCCTGCAATGCCCATATGCGCCCCCACAGCCATGTTAGGGACAGGAGGAGAACCTCGCCCTAACATGAGCAAAGTCGAAGGCCCGGTTCCTCTTAGATCGGATGGGGGGAGAAGTCCTGCAACGCCCATATGTGCCTCTGCAGCCATGTTAGGGACAGGAGGTGAACCTCGCCCTAACATGAGCAAAGTCGAAGGCTCGGTTACACTCAAATCGGATAGAGGAAGAGGCCCCGCAGCGTCCATATGTGCCCCCATAGCCTTGTTAGCGACAAGAGGAGGACCTCATCCTAACTTGAGCTAAAATCGATTATGTCAGAAATAGGGGAAGAACCCCGTCCTAACGTCAGTCGAGATCTGATCGTTTAAGATCAGATAGGAAGAAGGGGACCTTCCCAGCGGCCCCTTCGCACTCCCGCAACCCCGCCAAGAGCAGAGAGAAAATCCTCACTCGAAAAAGAAAAAGAGAAAGGGGAGGGAAGTTAAAAAGGAAAGCGATGGACTGCGTCAGCGATGAATGGAAAATAAATTGCATCAAAGATACAAGGAACCTCGTCTCAGCAAGGATTGGGGTTCTTATCAAAATCCCCGACCTTCAAGAAAGCTCTAAATACGAGCCAGAGATAAGGCGGCTTCCTCAGGGCGACGATAAGCCCGGACCTCCAAGCTTGAACTCCAAAAGAAAGCATCAGACCTAAGTGGTCCTAGACAAATCAACGGCCATAAACAGAAGGGCGGGTCCATGCGACGGCGATCGGGTACTTTCGAGCGGCATCGATATCGGACAATGCAAAAGCCGAAGGAAGCTCGGCAAATGACAATTCAACACATGAGTAAAGGAGGTAACGAAAAATTCCCTTTGCATTAATTAAGTATATATTACAGAGCCCTTGAGGCTGAAGAAGAAAGATGACAAGACAAGCAAGCCAATGCGGCAACGACCGAGAACCCTAGACGACATCGGCATCAAAAAGAAAAAGAAAAGCTATAACACCAACAAACAAACAAGCGGCAAAAGGAGACATATACAAGGACGAAAGACAAAAAGAGCCCTAAGGGGGCCCGGCTTCCTCCGACCTCGAACTTTCGACTTCGACCCTCGCCAGGGAGCGCCTTAAACTTTCGACTTCTACTTCCAATTCCCTCTCTCTCATTAGTATCTCCATGTATCTTCGGTGAAATCACTGGCTTTCGTTCTCCGCCTCTCGATGCCTTTTTCTCAGGACCTCGGATTCCGCCTTCGCATCCTTGATGGCCTGCTGCTCACATACCAGCTGGATCTTCAATTGCTGCAGCTCGGCCTTCCCCTCCCCAAGGGCGACAGATAGCTCTTTTACGGTTCTTCTTAGAGATTGGAGTTCGCTGAAATCCAGAGCGGGAGCAAGCCGAGCCCCTCCAGCTAGCTGCCCCTGAAGGCGGGCAACCTCGTCGGTCGCCATCCCGAGCTTCCCCCTGTATTCGTCCACCTGCCTGCACTAACCGGCCCGGTACGCGTCATAGCTCGCCTCGACATCCCGGAGCTGCTGCTGAAGGTCGGAGACCTTCTTCGACCATTCCCGATCGCTGTCGGCCCGAGTAGGAAGCCGGGATGAGCTTCCTTCCAGCTGGCTAATCCTCTCCCGTGCAGCCGACAGCTCCACTCTGAGAGAACTGATCTTGGCAGCTTGAGCCCAGGACCGGTCGCTGGCGCATTTTTTGTGTTCCTTGAGCTCCTTCTCGAAGTCCACTTTCCTCCGGCTGTACTCCATGATCCCCTTCACGTGGAGGTTCCGAAAGCAGGTGGCCTCCGTGGTGGCTTCAGAGTGGCTCTCCCTCAACCTGCGAAGTTCGCCATCCATCTTCTTCGACCTCTTTGTCAAATGATGAACTTTCTTCTTCAGACGATGGATCATGGACTTCAGCGGAATTTCCTGTGGCAGGGGAAGCGCTTCGGCAAGGCACTACCATCGGGAGGCAAAAGCGTCAAGGCGCATCCCATTGCAAAAAAAAAAAAGAGAAAGAGAGAGCAGAGTGGAGAAGCCCTCCAAAAGGAGAAACCCGATCTTATTGATTGAATGTTTCTTAAAGACAAGAGGAAAAAAAATTGTAATAAAAGAAAAATACAAAGTTAGAGGTCTCAAACCTCTGAAGTAGGGGCTGGGAGCTCGGTGTCCCCGGAAGAGGAGCTGCGGTGGCGGTAGCAGTGGGAGAGGGATCGGCTTTGTCTTCAGACGCCTCACCCAAGAAGCTGAGGTCGAGCTCGGGAAATCTCTGAACCACCTTCTCCTGGCAGAGCTCGAATCCTTTAATGAAGGTCTCTTGGCCGAACTTGACGTTCAGGTCCCTCATCTCCGAAGATGCCTTGAACTCCTCCACCGCCAGAACCCTAGCCTTCGAGACCAGGACCGAAATCTGCTCTGCCAAATTGGCGACCTCGGCCTCTGCCTTCCTCGCCGTCTCCTCCGAGGTCTGCTTCTCTTGCTCCAGGGCCTGCTTTTCTTTCTCCAGGGCCTCTTGGAGGTTGGCTACCTCAGTAACCTTTTCTTGGAGGCGGGCGACTTCGGTCCGACGACGCTCCTCCGCCTGGATGGCATCCTTTCTCGCCCGGTTCGTCGCCTCGATGTTGGCGAGGAGCTAGTGTCCAATCTGCAAGGGTGGCCAAGAGGTAGGAATAAGAGTTGGAGAATTAATTAAACAAAGGTGCGAAAGAAAGGAGGGAGGTGAATCTGTTTACCTCGAGAAAGGACCCAAGGGAGTCCCAAATCCGCTGTTCGAGATCGACGCGATCGATCCTCTCGACGACCTCGGGCAGGATGCAGCCGTCAATCAACCGCTTTATCAAGTCCCTGTCATTGAAGGGATTCTCCCCCGGCTCTTCTTCGGAATCGTGGAATTCTTCGATGGTGGCCCGACGGCTACTCACCCTGCGGGCCACCGACTTTCTTCTCCTCCCCCTCTCGACCCCGGGCGCCTCCGCGGAACGAACCCCCGGAACTGGAACCTCAGTGGGGGGACTCTTGGAAAAAGCCCGGGGAGCCGGAGGTTCGGCGTCCGAAGGAACTTCGACCGCGAAGGCCGCCTGGGCAGGCGTGGCCGAGCACATCTCCTTCGTCCTAGCCTTCTTCGTCAATCCGGAGGCCACGGCGCCTTTTCTTTTGTAGGCCTTGAGACCTCTGGCGAGCATCCGTGCTGCTTCGACATCCATCCCTAAAAAAAAAAAAAAAAAGAGGAGAAGAGAAGGAGAGAAAAAGAAGAAAGATTAGTGACGGGGTAAAAAAAGAAGAAGTGGCGTGCAAAAAAAAAAAAAAAGAGAAAAGGAAAGGTGGGATACTCGCAGGATCCTGGGGACTCAAGCCGATGTTGAACAAAAACTGCTCCTTTAGAAGGTTGGAAAGGGAAGGAGTCGAATAACCAAGAAGCTTCCGGGTGGCCTGAAGGTCGTCCTCCTCCAGGCTAGGAGCCCGACGGACAGAGTCCCTCAAGGAGCCCCAAGGGGGCAGTCCCAGCCTCAAGGTCGGACAGTGGACGAAGAGGTACTTCCCCTCCAGTTATGGATTAAAGAGGGAGCACCTTTCAGCAACCCCTTCTTGCCAAACTGGGGGGAGAAATACCACCAGTCCTTCACCGAGAGGTGACGCTTGAAGGTGTAGAAGTGCCTAAACAAAGAAAGAGATGGCTGAATTTCGACTATATGGCAAAGGGAGAGGAACCCTATCAAAAATCTAAAGAAATTCAGCGCTACTGAAGCTAAAGAAATATCCAAGAAACGGAAAAGGGCGACGACGAAGGGCGGAAGTGGAAGCCAGAGTTCGGCACGGAAGGCCTCCTGATACAGGCAGAAACTACCGGATAGGGGGGTGCTAGTCCGATCGGAGGGACCAGGAAGCTCTAGATCATACTCCGGAGGAACTCCATACTGAACTCTTATCAGTAGAAGTTCGTCCGGAGTCAGAGAATAAGGAATGGCATCCGGCGCAAAAATCAGATGAGGACCAGCCCCAGATGTGGGTTTGTCTACAGTGTGAAGATTCTGGGGGGTTGAGGCGGACGAACTCCCGGAACCACTAGAAGCGGAGGTGCCGGAAGACATTTCAAATAAGGGCTCTAAAGATCCTGGAGAAATCAGGCGGGACAAGGGGTGAAAGGTTTGCGAGGGACCAAAATGCGACAGAAAAAAATAGAGGAGAAAAGGCCCCTAAATGGCAGGAAGAGGAACGAAAGTTTCGGGACTAATCTAGATCGCTCCGAAGGATGCAGAGGGGCGAGGACAGGGATGACTCGAAGAATGCTTAGGGCCAAGGTGGATGCCAAAGAGGATCAGAGCTCTCAGAGGGAAGGCAGACATGGAACTCTCAGGTAGAATGAAACTCCTGAAGGCGGAAATGCGGGTTTAAATAGACCCTGGGATCCGGTGCTATAATGATTGCGGATCTCCCCAGGCCGACCCACGCTCGCCACGTGTCCCACTCGCCACCGCAGGCGGCTAAAAGCGGCTGACAGCTGACAGAGCCATTACTGTACCGTGCCTGGGCCAACGTACCAGTGAGAATTTCGAAAGGTCCCTTCGGATCGCCGCGATTTGAAAAGACTCCAGCACGCGCGCATTTAATGCCAGAATATCTGAGGGCGATCATGCACAGGATTCAAGGGGACAACTTCGGCTGCGAAAACTTCTTTGTACTTCCTTCATTCGAAACTCGAACTCGGAAGTAGGGGGACTAGTGTTGGGTATAAAATACCCCCCAGCCGAAGTTCGGGACAGGAGTGACCCTCCGGGGATTCTACTGACGTCAGACCTCCGACGACACCTCGCCGAACCTCTCTGGCGGCCGAGCCTCCACAACACTCCCAAGTTTTGCCGACGGACAAGCCCCCGCCAGCGTCGACGGACTCCTACGGGAGCCGGACTCCACCCCGACTTCAATTACAGGAAGACTTCGTTCAGACTCCTACGGGAGCCGGACTTCGTCCCCGACTTCAGCTGCTAGAAGACTTCGCCCGGACTCCTACGGGAGCCAGACTTCGTCCCCGACTTCAACCGCAAGAAGACTCCGTCCGAACTCCTACGGGAGTCGGACTTCGTCCCCGACTTTGATCGCAGGTAGACTCCGTCCGGACTCCTACAGGAGCCAGACTTCGCCTCTGACTCTGATTGCAGGTAGACTCCGTCCGGACTCTTACGGGAGCCGGATTTCGCCCCTAACTTTAAGTGCAAGTAGACTTCGTCCGGACTCCTACGGGAGCCATACTTCATCCCTGACTTCGACCGCAAGAAGACTCCGTCCGGACTCCTACGGGAGCCAGACTTCGCCCCTGACTTTAAGTGCAGGTAGACTTCGTCTGGACTCCTACGGGAGCCGGACTTCGTCCCCGACTTCAGCTGCTGGAAGACTTCGCCCGGACTCCTACGGAAGCCGGACTTCATCCTCGACTTCAACCGCAAGAAGACTTCGCCCGGACTCCTACGGGAGCCGGACTTCGTCCCCGACTTCAGCTGCTGGAAGACTTCGTCCGGACTCCTACGGGAGCCGGACTTCGTCCCCAACTTTAACCGCAAGAAGACTCCGTTCGGACTTCTACGGGAGCCGGACTTCGTCCCCGACTTTGATCGCAGGTGGACTCCGTCCGGACTCCTATGGGAATCGAACTTCGCCCCTGACTCTAATTGCAGGTAGACTCCGTCCGGACTCCTACGGGAGCCGGATTTCGCCCCTGACTTTAAGTGCAGGTAGACTTCGCCCGGACTCCTACAGGAGCCGGACTTCGTCCCTGACTTCAACCGCAAGAAGACTTCGCCCGGACTCCTACGGGAGCCAAACTTCGTCCCCGACTTCAACCGCAAGAAGACTTCGTCCGGACTCCTACGGGAGCCGAACTTCATCCCCGACTTCAACCGCAAGAAGACTCCGTCCGGACTCTTACGGGAGCCAGACTTCGTCCCTGACTTTAACCGCAAGAAGACTTTGTCCGGACTCCTACGGGAGCCGGACTTCGTCTCCGACTTTGATTGCAGGTAGACTCCGTCCGAACTCCTACGGGAGCCAGACTTCGTCCCCGACTTCGGCTGCAGGTAGACTTCGCCCGGACTCCTACGGGAGCCGGACTTCGTCCCCGACTTCGGCTGCAGGAAGACTTCGTCCGGACTCCTACGGGAGTCGGACTCCAAGCCCTTACTGCAAGCGACCCACATCGAGTTTTCACTGCAAATGATCTACTTCAAATTTCTATCACGAGCGACCTTGGCCGAGACTCCTCGACAAATGATCCCTGTCCGGGCTTCTATGGAGATCTGGACCCCCTGGCAGGCCGCAGTAACGGCCACGACTCTGCTCCACTTCCTGCAACAGATTCCGCGCGGCTCCATCACTCTCTGGCAGGCCGTAGTAATGGCCACGACTCTGCTCCACTTCCTGCGACGGATTTCACGCGGCTCCATCACTCCCTGGCAGACCACAATAATGGCCATGATCCTGCTCCACTTCCTGCGATGGATATCGCACGATTCCTCCACCCTCTGGCAAGTCGCGACAACGGACGCCGCTCCACTCCCCGCAACAGACTCCACGTGGCATGTCCCGGTGATACCCACGATTCCACTCCACTACTCTGCACCACAAACTCCTCCTGACCCTGAGCAGCTCACTGCCAGACGGTTATAAACATCGCTATCAGTCTGTTGCCTCCTCCGCCTATAAAAGGAGGATCCCAGATACGTTATTCTCTAAGCTCCAATTTTTTATCCCAAAACTCTGCTAAAATTTTCGTTCGAGCACTCCATTTTTGTTGAGGCAGAGAACTGACTTGAGCGTCGGAAGGTCTTGCCGGAGCAACCCCAACTCCGGTTTAGACTTATTTTGCAGGTCCCGGCGGCGACCGCGACTCCCTCGACTCCAGCTTCTCCGACGCAGGTGAATTTTTGCACCAACAGTATGTATGTGTGTGTATATATATATATATATGTATATGTATATATGTATATATATATGTATATATGTATATATGTGTGTGTGTGTATATATGTATATGTATGTATGTATGTATGTATCTATATGTGTGTGTGTGTGTGTGTGTGTGAAAGTGACTTGTGAGTTGTTAAGCATACCTACTGCTCTCTCTGGTTCAAGTTGTTTCTTCTCTGCAATGAAGAATAACAGATTTTAGATTATCAAACTGGTAAGCTATCGTTATGACCCTGGGTTTTGCGCGTGATTTCCTTAGTAAGCATTCTGACAAAACAACTTGTTAACTGTGCATGTTTTCGGAAGTCTTGAACAAATGGATGTAGCAGTTTATTTCTTCTGACTGCACCAAATTACCTTATATACCGGTCATCTTGATGGTATAATTGATTACTGTGTGAACCTTTTCACTATCTCGCTGACACTCGCAAGGCTACATGAACTCTCGGTAGATTTTGACACAATGCATGTTTTATTAGATTCCCTGCAATGATTCTAGATTTTCATCAGATAGATATCTTTGTTCCGCTGAATTAGTGCTCCAATATATAGAGGATAAGATCGAAACGATGGTCATCCCACATCTATAGTTTATTGTGGCTGCTCTAATTAGATTTCTGTCAACACAAAACAAACCTTGCTTGTTCGCACACAAACACCTTGATCATCTACCAGCTATGGGTTATCAAGTAACCGACTGTTTCTTGTTTCAGACACAAGCTGCAGCAAAATGGACTTGAGCTCTGGATGCATGGTTCTGGATATGTAGGCAAATTTCTCTTTAATCGCTTTTTTTTTCCATTCACTTCACTGTCAGTGACTAACACTTTGACCCAATAAAACTCGGAAGCGGATTTTATTTAAGATACAACTACCTATTGCCAACCGCCCCCAGAAATCAGATTTGGCACCAGAGGTTGGGGCGGGCTACAGAAAGCCTGCAACAGATTCTATGTCGGAAATTTGTCATGGTATATAACTGAGGATGACTTGACAAAGCTTTTCTCTGATTGCAAAGTCTCGTCTATCCCGTGGGTACGTACGGACAATGAAAATGATGACTTCAAAGGCCTAGCTCATATATATATATATATATATATATATATTTGATAAACCGGATTTATTAAACTATTCTAAAATAAATACATCCGTAAGCATTAGAAAGTAAAATATCTACTGAGTTAAAAGGGATATCTATAACAGCCATTCACGGGAGGTTGTTCCTTGATATTGTATCTGTCACAATTGCATTGAAGGTAGACCAGAAGGTCATACATGGATGCTAGTTTAGAATTAGATATACAGCTCCTAAGAAGGAACTGGAAACCAAATTGAGCTCGAAATTTCCTGGTTTTTTAAGGAGGTTGAGCCAAGCACGACTGAAGGAGAGGTTCAAAGAAGAAGAGGGAAGCATGCCAAGAGCGCGGTGTTCCCGACCCCCTCTCGTCTTCTTGCCCCAATAAAATATAGTTGTTGTTGTCTTTGCCATGCAACTATCTTTATCAGCGGGAATAAGCCAAATGACGTGCTCACAAGCCATGTTAGGCGGATTCTCTGTATTTTAAATACCAAGTTTGATTAGTACTCTTGCCCCAGAACATGGCATGTGTTTTAGATTCAAATTATTTGGTAATCTCCTAGCTTTCAGCAACAATTACCATCGAATCATGCAATCAAACATGCTTTTTTTTGCAGGATTAAGCACAAGGATGCAAGCTTCTACCGCACCCAACCATTTTTCCACCAGCTATGCTATTTTACTGACAGCGTCACATGCAAGGATGTGCAATCTGCCACCTGCTTTCGATCTGATATCATCTCTTTTGGTGCAATCACGAGTATTGGAAATGAAACAAGCTCGGTGTGACGTCCTTCGGTATGACAAGAATTTTCCTCCAATTCACTTGCCGCCAATCAAAATCTGTAGGTGTCAGCGTTGTATTTTCCTGCGAATCTAATGTGTCTTCATGTAAAGCTGGCGATGCATGAGACCAGACAATGGAGTCATGCCAGGGGCCATTCTGTGCATTATTACAATCAAACGGCCATGACGACATTTTCCACTGCAAAATTGCCTGAGCGTTAATCTGAGCTCGATCTCGGACGATGGATCCTCATCACCATTCACCAGCCGGACATGTACCGACGAATGACGACGCGAGGTTTGGTAGGGAGCAGCTGATCACGCGCCGATCGATCCTCCGGTTCTTTTTCTCTCCCTTAGCTCGTTGGGTCCATCCGTGTCCCCGAGGAACAGAGAGGAGGAGGATGGGGTAACGACGTTAGACATGGACGCTGTAAATTAGCCGCTGTACGACCGTGAGACGACTGCGTTCGCTACGGCCGACCGTGGGATGCCTTAAAGGCTGACCTTTTTTCTGACCAATCGTCCGCGTCGGAGAACCACCAAAGAGAAGTCTCCATCCCAACCGGCCCCACCGTTACCATCCATATAGAAGCCCAATTGGACCGGAACATTAACTTCATTCCCATGTATCCAAAATTCGTACCACAATAAAAATTAATTAAATAAAAATTTAATCCGATGCCTGAATGCTAATGGAGTGGGATGATTTTTGAACCTACGATGCATGAATAGTATTAGAGTGACGTGCTCATCTATCACGATGATCATAAACTTTATATATGATGAAGAGTGATTGAGCCGGTTCTCATTATTACCGCATATCGATTATTTTTCAGCGAAACGGGGGCTTCCATGACTGCATCCAAAAAAAAATAGCTATGCTTATCGGCATCCCCTTCCACCCCGGTCCTCCCTTCCCCCGTTCCCCCCGCCCGCCCTCATCCTCCATTTCTTGTATCAAAAAAAAAAAAAAAAAAAACACAACCAGAAATTGGACGCAGGTGAAACAAATGCTACGGAACTAAAATATAAAACAAAAAAAACAAAACCCGACGGCAGCACTAATTTAGCTGCCAATCTTGCAAAAATAATAAACCAATAAATATAGAATAACGCTCTTTTCTACCGAATGGCCACATGACGCTTTTAGAATTTGCTATAGGCTTTTTCTTTCCCTTCTGAACAGACGTTTCATATCATTCTGCATACATCAACAAAAGAAAAATAAAAAATACAATAATTTTGAAGGCTCTTTGAGCAGATGCTGAGTTTGTCCGCAACATCTAATGCTCAGCGACGACAAAGACGATCTAATTTGCAAAATTATTGGACTTCTGATGGAAGGCGATGAACTGCCCACAGGCATTCAAAAAAGAGTTAAAAAAAAAAAATCTAAAAGAGTATATCTATAATTTTTAAAACTGTCTCAAATCGAACGGTTCAAAATGTACCAAATCAAATCAGTAGAGAACCATGATGGTTCCGATTTGAAAAGTGGCACACACCGTGTAACATCCCGACCCAATTGGGCCCAGAATCAGCCCACAGCCCATACAAAAAAAAAAAAAAAACAGCGGATGGAGTCTTCTCCCTCCATTCATCGGCTCCCAATCGGAGTCGGAAAGAGCCCCCTCTGGCTCTATTTAAGGAGGAGAACCCTCTTCTCTCCCTCTCACCGAAGATCCTAAGTTCAGTCGGCGGCAATCGCCGGAAAATCACTATGGAGACCCGACCTGTGCCCGTCCAATTTCTCGTCGGAAAGCCTCACCGGCATCGAAGGTGAGCCTCCTCCTCCTTCCTCTCTTCTCTCCTTTCCTTCCCGTGCTGGTGTGCACGCTCGTCGGCGACCGGAGTCGCCGGATTTTGTTGCGGAAGAAACATCTATTTTGCTCATTTTTTTTCGATTTTCCGACGCCGGTGGTCACCGCCGACCACCGATTTGGATCCCTCCGAGCCGCCCGTCGTCGCCCTTTTGTCGCCAGCTAGCCTCATACCGATCAACCGCCGGCTGGCCGACTAAATCAAGGAGATCGTGAGGTCCCCTATTTCGGCCCAAAGGAAGCTGTGGGAAAAAGAAAGAAGAAAGAAGAAAAAGTAAAGAAGAAGGAAAAGAAAAACAAAAAGAAAAAGAAAAAGAAAAAAAAAGAGAAAAAGAAAAAAAGAAAAAAAAAGAAAGAAAAAATCTCCTCTCTCTTTTCTCTAACTCTCCTCTCTCTACCTTCTCTCTTCATTTTCTCTCTCTAGATTCTCTCTCTAGACCTTTTTTCTCTCTCTTTATGAATTTTATCTCTCTAAGGTCTTTCTACTCTCTCTGATTGCATCACAAATCCTAGGATAAATTCGAAATAAAAATATGATGATTTGAGATTGCTCCAAAATTCGTGCAGTAGATCTAATCCCAGTCCGATCCTATTCGAAATTTATAACATTTGATTCATATTAAGTCATCTTGACAGGACCTCTGATAATCTCGACCATGATTGCCTCATCTGAAGGATACGAAGATTCTCCCCACTTTCTCTCTCTACTTTCTCTCTCTAGAATTTTCTCTCTCTTCATGAATTTTCTCTCTCTAGAAGTCTTATGGATCAGTGGAGGATCTTGATACTTAGATAAATCCTAATTTTGATTAATCCTAAGAGAGGTCCTCGATTTATGTTATTAGGATCGATTATCGATATTTTTTTATATGTGATTTTTATATTGATCAGGTTCATGAAGAGATGATTGTCTGCACATGATATCGAGTGAAATATTTTATTAAAGAAATTCATAAATCAAAGAACATTGATTTCTGTGCTTGTCAGTCACCGGTAAAGGTAAGAATCCCTGTACATGATCATCATTATATATGTTACTTTACCGTTGGTTTTATCTCATTGATTTTGCATCGTTGGATTTGAGATCGATAAATTTGTTATATCTGAGACACTGTTATTTATTTATGTGATTTTGAGCATGAGTATGTTATATCAATACATATGTATCAGCGATTGATAACATGATTATATGGGTATGACATATTTATTATACTGCAAAAATTTTATGAAAATGAAAAGAAAGAGAAATATGGTTTGGACTGACCTTGTCATGTGGAATAGCTTGTCAGGAGCTTATGTCTGGGACAGCCCCCACAGGCTTATGTGTGGAAAAATCTGATCCGAGAAAGATCATGAATGATTTGATCCAAGAAAGATCATGGCCATTTTGATCCGAAAAAGATCATGAATATTTCGATCCGAGGAAGATCACAGAAATAGATCCGAATAAAAGATCGTCGCATGATCCTGGTAGTCCAAAACTAAAGTCAAAAAGAAAAGGATTAAAGATGATGTGATAATAGAAGAAAATAGAAAGATAAGACATGAAACAATCGTTGAATAAAATTATTTCACTTATTAACATATGATAATGCTATTCGCAAGGGCCAACTTGATCCTCTTCCCCAGGGATCCCAGATGAGGGAACCCTAGGAGAGCCGCCGACTCCAACTATCGTCCATGTACGATCCATACTAGATTTGACCAACTGCCCATGGATTCTAAAATAGTCTCTTTTTTTCTGCCAGAACCATCATGCTGCTCCAGTATCTCTTTTGATAAAACAGATAATCTATAAATGTTTACAGTATTCTGGACAGTGAACATCGGCTTTAATGTGTTATTGCTTATCTTTATTTTTAAATTATATTATTATATTGGTGTGATATGAAAATTTTTACTGGGCTGTAAAGCTCACACCCCTTCATCTTTCTTTTCTTCTCAGAGTCACAAGATGTCCATGGTTGGCTATGGTATAGATTTGTGAGTGAGCGGATGCATAGATAGAGTACCGTTGATACCTGATCAGAGGATTGAAGAAATTTAATTTGTAATTATGTAAGGTTTTATGAATTATTATTGAAATTAAATATTATGGTTGATAAGGTTGTAATGATTTAATTTGGCCTTGTATATTCTTTACGGCTTGCTCTAAAGAGTGTGCGGCCATCATGTATCTGACCCAGGTGTTGGGTTCGGGGCATGACAAAATGGTATCAGAGCTTAAGTTATGATCATTGGGGATTATGATATACGTGATAGGATATGACAGAATAATATCAGAGCTTAGTTTATGATCATGTGAGATTTATGATTAGGATATGACAGAATGGTATCAGAACTTAGGTTTAAGATTACCAGAGATTATGAAGAGATTAAAACTTTATGTAAGATCAATAGGATGTGACAAAGTAATAACAGAGCTCAGGTTATGATCATTAAGGATTATAATATAAGTGATTTAAATATTACAGAGTAATAACAGAGTTTAGGTTATGATCATTGGGGATTATGATATAAGTGATTAGGATTTGATAAAATGATATTAGAGTTTAAGTTTAAGTCACTAAGGATTATGAAGTGATATCAAAACTTTATGCATGATCAATAGGATGTGACAGAGTGATATCAGAGAATATGATAGAACAGTACTAGAACTCAGATTTAAGGTCACTAGAGATTGTCATATAAGTGATATCAAAATTTTGAGATTATAATCAATAGAGTATGATTGATAATATCAGAGTTTAAGATTATGATCATTAAAGGTATGATAGAATGATATTAGAGTTTAGGTTATGATCATTAGAAAATATGATTTAAGTGGTATTTGAGTTTAAGATTATAATTATTCAGAATTATAATTTTAGTGATATCTGAACTTAGGTTATGATCATGAGGAACATGATAGATATAAAAGAGAAGATTCAATATTTAGATTTTGAATCAATAGATATTAAGATAAAATTTATGCATAAGTGGCATATGATATCTATAATAGAATTGATAAGTTATATCTTAGATTTCAATTAGTAGGGTGGCCTGAATATAAGAAGAGTTGACCCTGGAATGAAGTGCAAGATATTGATAAGTTATGTTGAGTATACTAGATGATTTTGGAATGTTAAAACTTATATGATTGAAGATTATGATACTTTTTCTAATTTCGATGATAATTGTCTGAGCATTATGAATTTTGGACTTATCAAAAGAAAGTTAATTAGGGTATGGTCTAAGAAGAAATTATATCATATGAGAGAGAAATATTTTTGAACATTGAACCTATAAGAGGTCATATATATATGAAACTCAATTTAGATGAAAAAAATATACTTGAATTTTATTATGAGAATATGAGATACACATCTTGGTGAAATTTTTGGTTACTCAAAATATCATATTCTGAATATGATTCCTTGATCTTTCAAGTTGTATTGAATTTCAAGTCAAAAGTTTACTTTTCTAAGTGGATCAAAAGTATTTTGATATTATTATTAAATTAAAAAAAATTATTTTGTTAGAATATGATATACAGGTTATGATGAAATCTTTAATAATTCGTATTATTATCTTTGGATTAGATTTTTTTTAAATTTTTCTTGTGATTGTTGAAGATGGTAAAGTGTATTAATCATTCAAGTCAAAGTTTGGATTTTTTTTTTTTAAAAAAATTTAACTAAGACATCTTGCTAGTGTTAAATTTTGAATGACTTATACAAGGGACAAGATTTTGTATGGATTTATTGATTAATATTAAGGGTTGTGATGAAGAGAGCTCTATAAGAAATAATCAAGTTGATTCTACTTAAGGACGTTGGCTTGAGTCTTCTAATTTGTCAAGTTAGAATTAATTCTTTTAAAAAGAAAGATTTATTTAGAAATTATCTAAATAATTGTAAGGTAAATCTAAGGTTAACTCCAATTAATTCTAGACATGTTGGATTCTTGAAAAGTAATGAAATTTATGTAATGATTTCAAACATAGGAAGTAGATCAAGATTTAATTTTTATATGCTATACCCAAAGGTAGTAAAGATAAAGAAACTTAAAATTTTGTCCTAAGTTTTATATGAAATTTGAAAGTTGGATCTATCCTCGATTGATCTAACATATAAGGATATTTTTATCTTTGATAGACTTATATAATTTGATAAATTAAGATCAGAGTGCGCAGCAAAGCGTGGTGGATTAAATTGATTAGAAATATTAATCTTTTAAATCAAAAGATATTATGATGAAATACATTAGTTGCAAATAAGGAAGGATTTTATTGATAATGAAAGGATGCTACAGATTTTGATCTAATCTGATTATAGCCGGATAATTTTTGTCAGTAGGTTGTTTCATTGTAGATAATGCCAAGAAATTTTAGATATTTCAAGTTTATTAACAGCTTGATAGTTCTGATATTAGTTCAAACTTAGAATGTCCCGACATAGATCTCAATTTTTTTAAATTTAATATTATTACTCGAACTGATATAGAAGATTGAGATTTTTCTTAAGATGAGAGTCTACATATAAAATTTGTTGGAAGGTCAAGAGAAGAAAGAAATCGATGATTGTGAAGAGTGCCTGATATTTGATCTTTATTTATTTTTTTATCAAGGGTACCCTGAGATAATTATGAATTTTGAGTGGAATGTATTAGATAGATAATGGTGGTATATTAATACAAGTCCAAAATGTTACAGTTCTTTAAAAAGTTGAGAAATCAATAAGAAGAGATGAATTTGAAATTTCAAATAATTTTTGTTATAACAAGATCATGAGAAATAAATAACATATAAGATATTACCGTAAGCTTGAGAATGACATGAAGAATGTATACTTTGAAATATGTATCTCGAACGACATAACTTAATTTTGAGAACGAAATTATTTGAAAGAGGAGAGAATGTAACATCCCGGTCCAATTGGGCCCAGAATCAGCCCACAGTCCATACAAAAGAAAAAAAAGGGGAGAAGACTCTCAAAGGGAGTCTTTTTCCTCCGTTCATCGGCTCCCAATCGAAGTCGGAAAGAGCCCCTCCGGCTCTATTTAAGGAGGAGAACCCTCCTCTCTCTCTCTCATCGAAGATCCTAAGCTCAGTCGGCGGCAATCGCCGAAAAACCACAGCAGAGACCCGACCTGTGCCCGTCCAATTTTTCGTCGGAAAGCCTCACCGGCGTCGAAGGTGAGCCTCCTCCTCCTTCCTCTCTTCTCTCCTTTCCTTCCCGTGTTGGTGTGCACGCTCGTCGGCGACCGGAGTCGCCGGATTTTGTTACAGAAGAAACATCTATTTTGCCCATTTTTCTTCGATTTTCCGACACCGGTGGTCACCGCCGACCACCGGTTTGGATCCCTCCGAGCCGCCCATCGTCGCCCTTTTGTCACCAGCCAGCCTCGTGCCGATCGACCGTCAGCTGGCCGACTAAATCGAGGGGATCGTGAGGTCCCCTGTTTCGCCCAAAGAAAGCCGTGGGAAGAAGAAAGAAGAAAAAGAAAAGTAGAAGGAAAAGAAAAAAAAGAAAAAAAAAAAAGAAAAGAAAAAGAGAAAAAGAAAAAAAAAAAAGAAAATCTCTCTCTCTCCTTTCTCTCTCTCCTCTCTCTACCTTCTCTCTCCATTTTCTCTCTCTAGATTCTCTTTCTAGACCTTTTTTCTCTCTCTTTATGGATTTTTTCTCTCTAAGGTCTTTCTACTCTCTCTGATTGTATCACAGATCCTATGATAAATTTGAAATAAAAATATGATGATTTGAGATTGCTCCAAAATTCGTGTAGTAGATCTGATCCCAGTTCAATCCTATTCGAAATTTATAACATTTGATTCATATTAAGTCATCCTGATAGGACCTCTGATGATCTCGACCATGATTGCCTCATCTGAAGGATACGAAGATTCTCTCTCTACTTTCTCTCTCTATTTTTTCTTTCTAGAATTTTCTCTCTCTTCATGAATTTTCTCTCTCTAGAAGTCTTATGGATCAGTAGAGGATCTTGATACTTAGATAAATCCTAATTTTGATTAATCTTAAGAGAGATCCTCGATTTGTGTTATTATGATCGATTATCGATAATTTCTTTATATGTGATTTTTATATTGATCAGGATCATTAAGAGATGATTGTCTGTATATGATATCGAGTGAAATATTTTATTAAAAAAATTTATAAATCAAAGAAGAACATTGATTTCTATGCTTAGATCAATCACCGGTAAAGGTAAGATCCCTGTATATGATCATCATTATATATGTTACTTTACCGTTGGTTTTATCTCATTGATTTTGCATCATTGGATTTGAGATCGATGAATTTGTTATATCTGAGACACTGTTATTTATTTATATGATTTTGAGCATGAGTATGTTATATCAATACATTTGTATCAGTGATTGATGACATGATTATATGGGTATGACATATTTATTACACTGCAAAAATTTGAATTGATTAATGAAATCAAATATTATAATTTTATGAAAATAAAAAAAAATATAGTTTGGACTGGCCTTGTCATGTGGAATAATCTACCAGGAGCTTATTCCTGGGACAGCCCCCACAGACTTATGTGTGGAAGAATCTGATCTGAGAAAGATCATGGCCACTTTGATCCGAGAAAGATCATGAATATTTCGATCCGAGGAAGATCACAGAAATCGATCCAAATAAAAGATCGTCGCATGATCCTGGTAGTCCAAAGCCAAAGCCAAAAAGAAAAGGATTAAAGATGATGTGATAATAGAAGAAAATAGAAAGATAAGACATGAAACAATTGTTGAATAAAATTGTTTCACTTATTAACATATGATAATGCATCTCTTTTGATAAAACAGATAATCTATAAATGTTTGCAGTATTCTGGACAGTAAACATCGACTTTTATGTGTTATTGCTTATCTTTATTTTCAGATTATATTATTATATTGGTATGATATGGAAATTCTTACTGGGCTGTAAAGCTCACACCCCTTCATTTTTCTTTTCTTCTTAGAGTCACAAGATGTCCATGGTTGGCTATGGTATGGATTTGTGAGTGAGCGAATGCATAGATAGAGTACCGTTGATACCTGATTAGAGGATTGAAGAAATTTAATTTGTAATTATGCAAGGTTTTATGAATTATTATTGAAATTAAATATTATGGTTGATAAGGTTGTAATGATTTAATTTGGCCTTGCATATTCTTTAGAGCTTGCTCTAAGGAGTGTGCGGCCATCACGTATCCGACCCGGGTGTTGAGTTCGGAGCGTGACACACCGACATCAAGAAAGAAAAAAGAGAAAAAGAGAGGAGGAGAGGAAAACATCGCTACTGGAGGACAGCGCTGGTCCATCGAGGCTATTGGAGAGCTGCAGAGATATTTGCACTCGATGTCATCTGATAGAGATTTTTATTCTGAGTAAAAGTGGGGAGGGATGTTATCAGACGGTGGAGACGACGATGGAGAGGGATCTCTGGAACTGTTGGATGGCCGTCGTGGTCATCGGATGGTGAAAAATACACGAACGAAGCCACAGCCATAGAATATAGGTGACCGTCTTTATTCTTCACATCGTATTTTTTAAAAATAATAATGAATGATGAAGCTGGTATAAATTTGTCAGTTTCATTATTTTAATTTTTTTAAAAAAAATTAAAATAAGATGATTATCCTTATCTCATAATTGTGAAGCTTTAGATGATGTTTACATCGTCCGTCCGACGATCAGTCATAGATCCTCTGATAATCTCCCTATCGGATCTCTTTCGGTCTTTTTCTTTCTTTCTTTCCTTATCTCTTTCTTCCACAAATGACGTAAATCACTGTGGCCCTCTGAGAGTTGATGCAGGCCACCGACGGCATCTTCACTGCTCCCATCTATTTTCCTCTCTTTTTTTTTTTAAATTTATTAATTTATTTTTTTATTGATTCGTGCTGACCCAGTCTGATCCGATATAATATAGGACCGTATCGATTAATGCCATCGGTCCATTGAAACAGTGTTTGATATTGATTTTGAAAATCTTGAGCGTATCTGTTGATGTCCGCGGGTCTTATCCTTTGGACGTAAGGATGATTGGTCTTTTATTTGCAACATGGTTCATTAGATCACGTTTAACTTATCACACAACATAAATCATTACGGCATGTTATTACACAACACGGCATGTTAGACTTTGGAAGTTGCGTAAAAATTGTTGTGGATCCAATGATTCATATTAGGCTTCGGAAGTTGGCTAACATGTCTCGTGATCTATACCAGGAAAGAGGATCAGAAGGAAGAGATCGGAGAGCTTTGAAAGTTGTGAAAGTACGATCCAACAGTTCATGTTGCAGGAGAAGATCAGACGTTCTCATACAACCCGAACCCATCTACCGATAAATGTACGGTACTTTGTCCGTTCATCAAAATAGCCAGAGATCCTAGCCCTAATTAAAGTCGCGAGGGTCTAAAATGTCGCGGCATCTCGTTTCAAAA
The DNA here is from genome assembly GCF_000442705.2 of Elaeis guineensis. Classification (NCBI taxonomy): domain Eukaryota; kingdom Viridiplantae; phylum Streptophyta; class Magnoliopsida; order Arecales; family Arecaceae; genus Elaeis; species Elaeis guineensis. The sequence goes on along the minus strand of NC_025997.2, from coordinate 3,727,646 downwards.
TTGATGAGACAGCTGCCGCACACCTTACCTCTCTTAATGGAGACAAGCAAAAAGACAAGATCACCCACTGCCTCGGAGTTGCTGACACCGGCTGCATGGCCGTTGAATTCAAGGGCACTTCAGTCTTTACGTGGGTCTTCTTTTTTATATTTATTTTTTACTCTAATCCCATGAGCCCTTTTATTTTGTTGGTATCCGCTTGGCCAAGGCATCGCCCGCTTTGAGTCCGCCCGCTTGCCTCTTCGCTTTCTCAGCGTAGGTTGGGGGTGTATCTTCGCGCGAAAGAAGGATCCGCGTTCCTTCGCGCGAACCCACCGTTGGGTCATCCACTAATCGCTTTGAGAGGTGCGCCGAGGGATGAATCGCTAGCGCATTCAGATCTATGCGATGGTCGATCCAACGGTAGAGTCATGCGAAGGAAGGAAAATCCTGTTTTCGAGTGAAAGATACAACCCCACTCTGCTCTCCTTTCCTTTATAAATACCCTCCTTTCTTTTCCCTTCCCTCCCTCTCGAGAGCCTGTCGCTTTCTCCAGCTTTCGGATGCTGATATCCGGAGAGGCGAGGTAAAGCCTTTCTAGGTTGGAGATTAGAGAATCATTCGGCTTTCCCCTTTTCTTTGGGAGGAGGGATTTCCTACTCTGAAAGCAGGAAGGTGTTCGACCTCTGAATCGTCCTCTGTTTTGCCTCTTTTTGTCGGAGAAGAATGGCGATGGCGTCCCGAGGAAGAGCAGAGCTTGTGAGGCAGTGGAAGGATCGCGAGACGAGTCCTGAGGCAACCAAGGTACGGACGGAGCCGAAGCCAGGGATTACCGAGAGGAAGGTGCCGGTGGTCTACTACCTCTCGAGGAATGGTCAGTTGGAGCACCCGCATTTCATGGAGGTCTCCCTTTCCTCCAGCGACGGCCTGTACCTCAGAGGTGAGACTGGAAACTTTGGACTTCTTTGGTTCTACAACGTAGTATCCGTCTGATTTCTAAATGCCATTGTTTTGTTTTTGATTACAGACGTGATCAATCGTCTTGATGTTCTCCGAGGCAAGGGAATGGCCAGCATGTACTCTTGGTCTTCCAAGCGGTATTTTTCTATGGATTTCTTTAGTAGTTTTTCCTCATGTTATTTTGTTCTCTAGAAACTATATACTGTACATGGTTTTCTTTTGATCCAGGAGCTACAAGAATGGGTTTGTGTGGCACGATATCTGTGAAGACGATTTTATCTACCCGGCACACGGCCACGAGTACATCCTGAAGGGATCGGAGCTTCTCCACCCGGCGAACTCCTCTCCCATGTCTCAAGACACCGTCGCCTCCTCCTCCGGCTCCGAGAAGCCTCTGGAAATCGCCAAATCTGTCCACTACGACTCCGACTACTCTCTTGTCAGGAGAAACAAGAAGCCGTGGAGCTCTCTCGATCTCAACGAGTACAAGGTCTACAAGTCTGAGCTCACCTCCGAGACCGCCCTCAAGGCCGCCGACGCGGCCACCCAGACCGACGAGAAGAAGCAGAGGCGGCATGCCGTCGTCGGCCGGGACGACAACCGGGCCGACGAGGAGAACCCGACGACGGAGCTGGGGAGGGACGAGATCTCGCCTCCCCCGTCTTCCTCCAGCCCGGAGACCCTCGAGTCGCTGATGAAGGCCGACGGGCGGCTCGTCCCCGACGCGTCGGGCTATCAGGAACGGACGGTGGATAGCTACCCGAGCGGGAGGTTCCGGGCCTCTGCGGTCCTGATGCACCTCATCTCGTGCGGCTCCATCCCGATTAAGGACCGGGGCTTCTCCCTGGTGTCGCACTACGGAGGGAGGCTGCCGCGTGGACGGTCCGATATGAGTGCGAAGGTTGAGGTGGACGGCTTGATCGTGAACGTGCACCCTAGTTTCGCTGCGATCCAGTTGGAGGACAAGGAATACTTTAGCGGCAGCTTGATAGAGACCAAAAAGAAGGAAAGTGATGACGTCGCCGAGTTTCCCGGCTTGAAGCGTTCCTCTTCTTACAACGCCGATAGGTAAGGCTGCTTTACCGTTAATTTATTCCAGTTTTGAATTCATTACCTTATAGCTGCGCCTCTATGGTCGACTCGCTAGGTTCTGGCTTTATTTTTGGAGTCATAGAGATCGAAGAGTACTTCTCCCACTAATTTTTCGATCATTTGTTTCCACGTCCTCTAAATGACCTAGAGGCTCAACCTTACGTGATTCCCTCTGCGAGGGGTGCAAATCCGGGGTTAAAAAACCTCTTTTAACCATTGCTTTTTGTAGCTACATTCCAAACGCTGAGTAAGGTGCAGGAATGTAGCTTTATATATGTCAGGATGACTCAAAATAGGTTGGGTACTTTAAGGGTTTTGCTACAGTTCTTTCGGATTTTATACGAGTTAAGAATTTTAGATCTCTCTACCACCCACTGTAAGATGGATGGTCCGATGGCTTAGAATCTGCTCTGCTTTCTCCTCCATGATATCCGATCAGATAAGTATCTCAGGGTTTCCGGCGAGGATTGGATCGGTGAGTAGTTGAGGGATGGGAACGGAGAGGGTTAATGGGATGATGTAGAGTTTTAGAATTGCTTTAGGATTTAAAAAAAAAAAAAAAAAAGAGAAGTAACCGGCTGTCAACAGATTGTCTATTATTTTACTTTAATATCCTCCGCAAAAGCAACGACCGGCCTATTTTAACTTCTCTGAAAAATAGTAAAAATGTATAATAACAAAAGATGGATAGATCGGAGAAGTAGTGAGTTTCGATTTTGTTTTTTTAATTATTTATGGGTAAAAACCAAAAAACCAGCGTCGTGAGAGGTCGCAGAAGCGCAGGATATTTCACATCCGTCACATCGGACAGCTTAGGGAAAGGCAGCATTGCTTATAAAAAAATTTCCATCTACATATATAATATGCATGTTTGCTCAGGCATCAGTCGGCAAGGTATCGATCTGATCAGATTGACGACGCTAAATGTTTCTTGTTGATGCTGAGTAAAAGATGATGGGGTGAATGAGACGCTGTGATGGGTCTCGTCCAACCATTTTGTGGCTTGGTGGTAACTTATTTAATCACCGAAATCACTGACGATGCTTTTATATTGAGCCTTTGTATTGGCAAGCGAGAAAGAACTGTTTCAGTTGGCTCGTTTCATTTCCTCCTCCAAATGGCTAGCATCAGGCCGTTTTTCAGGTCCTCTCCGCCACCGGAGCAACGAGGATGCTCGCTCTCCGTGGTCGCAGCATACAAAGAAAGGTCGAACTTTTGTACCGTGGGACCTACCTGCTGGATTCCCCTTTCTTGTCAGCCTTTTCACATGCTCTCTCTCCGTATTTAGTTATCTATCTAGCTAGTGCACAACCTCTTTACTCTTCACTCGTGCTTGAAAGGGAAAAAAAAAAAATCAAAGTCTACGATCGAATGCCTTCTCGTTCACGTTTGTTCATTTTGTGATTACGTTTTCCTTCTAATCACAGACATCTGTTTGACGGAATTTTCTTCGTTTCCACAACGTATATTGCTTCGTTTCACGTGTAACGGGTTCGCGATGTTTGTGAAATCCAAACAGGAGCTCGAAAGTGGAGGTGGTCGAGAAGGAGATCGACGAGGGCGTCCGTGCCAAGTGCATCCCCAGAAAGCCCCGGGCGACGACCAGGAAAGAAGCCAACCCGCCTATCTCCCGCAGCACCCATGGAAGCAAGCGTATCAACGACGAACCCTCTCAATTTGAGCAGTGATTGTAGAAGTGGAAAATGGATTAAAAAGAGAAGTCTTCTGAGAGCGAGGAGAACTAATGTGAATGCTCGCCTTTGCCTTGCAGTTTACGGCACGGAGTTGTTGTTTTTGTTCCCCAGAATGTATAGAAAACGACTGTTCTCATGATGCATATTGCCCAACTAAAACACTTTGCTTTTATTATAATCTTTTCCACAGTTTTTTAACTGTTTGTGGTCGTCTCTTTCCTCTGTGGGGTTTTTTGGCTCTGGGTTTTCGTTCTGCAATGTTTTCCGTCACGGACTCGAATTGCCTCCGGAGAGGCAGTAAGTGTTTGTCCTCCCATTTAGGGATGGCAAAATTAATCCGACCCAATGGATATACACCCTATCCGAACCTGATCAAATTCGAAAAATAAGGTTTGACTGGATTTGGATTCGAATTTGGATAAAATTCGAAAACTATAGTACATATATGGATAGGGTATGGATAGTATTATTTTCTACCTAAACCCGATCCGAATTTATGGATATGGATAATACCCGAACTCATATTCGAATATATATATATATATATATATATATATATATATATACATATCCGAATATATATATACATATACATATATACATATCCGAATATATATATACATATACATATATACATATATATATATACACACACATATATACGATCTCTCTCTCTTTCTCTCTCTCTCTATATATATATAATTATATATGTGTATGTATGTATATGTATGCATGTATGTATGTGTGTGTTAAAAGTGTGTATGTGCGTATGTATGTATATATATATAATTGGTAATTCTATTTTTGATTGATAATATGCATAAAATTATTTTACTTTTTTTTTTGCTATAGAATAGATGGGTATGGGTTGGGTATGGGGCGGGTATGGATTGAGTATGGGGAAATGGGTTATCCACGGGTATCTCCGAATCCGTTGGGTATGAAGATGGGTATCTCTTTTCTTACCCGATTGGATATCGGGTAGGATTTGGGTATAGGGTATTAAGTTTGGGTTTGGGGATGGGTAGTATACTACCCGACCCAAATTCTACCCATTGCCATCCCTAATTGCGATTATATCCTACGACGTACCAGCCGTTTAATTTAGAATTTCTCTTTTGTCTGTTTCCAAGGTTGTTTATACGGTGGATTGGCGGAGTGTTGGTCTACCGCTGGCTTCGGGAAGGGAGTGCTGGGTCTTTGACTTAATTTGGTGTTAAGACGGTTGACCTTGGGGGTGTCAGCATGTGCGTCGCACTTCGCCTGCTTCTCCCAAGTGAAGGCAAGGGTGGAATGGTCATTGGCGCGTGCGCCTTCCCACGGGAGACTGTCGCAAAAGGAAGCATGTCGGTCTTTCTTCTCGCCTTTTCTTTTGGGGTCGCTTTGGCCTGAAGGGATTTATAGTTTGTAGACCTGAATCATCCTGCTAGCAGCTGCTGTAATTCTAATAGACCAGTAATGCCACGTAGACTGGTTGATATTGAGTCTCATGTGCATCACATGTGAGCATAGTTTTCACAAGTTTTAATGTGTGATTCAAGGTCTTTTCATGTGTTTCAATGTGTGACACAAGGTCTAGTATTGCATTGAACCATCAAAATAATGGTCTGATCACCATAGACAAACCCTATCTATCCGCTTCCAAGACATTGCAACATAGCTGTAGGGCTGGTTCCTGCATCTAAGCCCGACATGGAGTTATGTACTTTGAAGTCCAATTACAATATTAATTTGTAGGGTCCAATAATTAGGCGGTTGGGCATTACCTTTTAGGCTCTTCCTTTTGGCTTTCTAATGCATGCTTTGCACATCGTTAAGGTACGTTTGCTGTCGGCCGATAGTGGTACACCATTCAGCTTTCACGGAGCTTACCGTAAATATCCATTGCAGGGCAGATGGCTGATGTAATTGTCAACAAAGGCTTGTCATCAGTCAAGTTGTCAGGTATGGTGTCCCATATTGTCTTCTACAGTCCTTTGCCATGGTACATCTATGATCTTATAGCTAACAATCGAAGCAACCTAAGGGAGAAGTTTCATAGGACGTAGCACAATGAGATCCGTAATAACAGTGCAAATCCTGATATAACTTAGTATGGGAGATCATGTACGTGCCCAATCCCACAAATTCAAACAGGATATTAATATATGTAAACGTCCGCTTATCTGATGAGGAGACCATGTACCATGCACAATCCATGGATTAGGTCCCATTTGTGTTGGACTACTTGGTCATGTAACCAAACTTCCTCATCACGTACGTTGCTCCCAGGATATATCTATGTACAAGATGAGCCAGCATAGGCACAGTACACATTTTCTTTAAGCCATCTCATCTCTCATGTTCCATGACCAAAGTTGCAGTGCATAATCGAATACTAACAAGGAAACATCTTCAAATACCAACAAGAAAACAGTTCAGGTTGGGACGCCTGTTCGACATACCCCAATTAACTGTATGTTGATCTAAACCCAACACCCTCAAGCAACCAGTCAGTGGTGATTGAAAACAAAAACACCTACTGACAGGTTGCTATCTTTGATCGACTTGATGAATCCAACACCAAATCATGCGGCTTATTAAACACATCTTAGCAATAGAAGCAACGCAGTATCTGCATATGATAGCATCCCCAAACCATGCAGCCTGGATAGATCTTGTAGAAGAAGGTTTAATGGTCTGGGTGAATACAGAGGGTTCTCTTTACTGGTCATATAATTCTCCTTTTTTTGGGCATAAACATCAATCAAAATTTTGACATCTTGATCACCATCTGGCCGTAAGCTCAGACGAAGATGTGTAACAAGAAGATCATTGGATCAAATAAAGTGAATTAATTGTAAAAGCAATTAATGAAATCCTTTCCATAATCTGATAGAGGCTTGTCTCACGAACTTGTCCATTAATTAGACGCATATCAAGGTCATTCACCTAACTATATACGTACAGATTTTTTCTTTTTTTTAAATACTTATGTCCATATCAATTCAAGCATCTTATATTTATTTTGCATTTATGGTGTTGGCACCATTGGGAGTTCTAATGGTCTTTGAGAAGCAATTTATTTACAAGAGGTGAGCACAAACGAACCCAGCAAAGGTGAAGCGGTCAGCCTCTTGGGGGCCATAACTTTCTAGCTGAACATTTGAATTAACTATACCAACACATCCTTGGAAAGGTTAAGACTATAAGATCCTAATTTCCAAAGTCTTTATAATTAAATTTTCGCATTTTGTCAATGACGGGCATAGATGCAGTCTTTTTACTGTTACTTATCTTTTACTTGATCTAAGAATTTTCTGTCAGATAAGAATTTCATGCCTTATGAACTTATAGAGTCATTCTTCCAAGAACATTTATAATTTGGTGTTAAAATGATGGGGTCAAAATTTTGAAAACTTGCTTGCGGAAGAAATCGCTATGTTGTTAATTGCAAGGTACTTGCAGATGAGATCAAGGCATCTTGACCACTGGACTTCTTTTAATGCATCGGTAGGCCAAATCCCCCGTTGCAACACAGATGAACTTCTCAAATAAAAGAAACAAGTAGCTGGGAGAGATCAAACCATCTTGATCTCATCCGTTACTTCCTTAAAAATAACCAGGATCATCATACCTGTTTGTTCTTTCCTTCTGAAGAGAGTAACCAAGATCATAATTCGTACATATTACAAATATTTCAGTTTGTTTGGGATTTTCCCTTGTGCTTTCAAGGACTCCTTATCAGCAGAAAAAATAAAAAGGTGCACGCTCACTTGTCTTCTCCACCCATTTCAAAGGTTTGATTCAAGTATAACATGGCTTGTTCAGAAGAAATCTTTTCTTAACTAGAAGAACCCCTGCGATCTAGTCAAAAAATCAGTCCTGCATAACACTTGCTTGTCAAGGTGGTAACAAAGTTATATTTGGTCATAAGTAGGAATCAAACGTATGGCTTCATCTGGTGATGGTCAACCGAACGAACTTAACGTATGAAGGAAAGTCATGGAGACAAAGGCTGAAGGAAGAGTGGGAGATAATCGAAGTATTTTCATGTCCAAGCTATGTATTTCGCTTTCCCTTTTTTTTTTTTTTTTGTGTGTGTGTGTGTGTAGAAGTCTAAGCTATATTTCTTTGATCCTTTCTCTTTTATCAAGCTACACAAGACTACCAGAGAATCCATGGGCAAGAATAGCACGGAGTTATTAATTATGAAAAAAAAGTGAGTAAAGTGAGTAAGTAGCTGCTATATCCAGGTAACAGAAACATATTTCTCTAAAAAAAAAATATTTGTCAAAACCTGTACTCTCCTATAATTAGTCTAGGCTTTAGAGTACCCTAAAATGCATCAAATAAAATCAAGAAAGCTACAAAACTTACTGAAAAAATTAAAAAATGTTTTGAGATGAAAGAACAACGTAGAACCAGAAGGAAATTCATGAGGAAATGTTATTCTAAGTCTGACTGATTATATACTGCCTGAGCAACTAAAGAAATCAACCATGGGAGGCTCCTCTAGAGTGCTAATCCAAGCTCTAAGGCTGTGAGCTCCAAATCATTCTCCAAAGGAGTCAAGTTCAAGTCCAAACACAATACCTTCCCTGCACCACCTTTCTTCTCTGTGCAGGCCTCGTCGGCCTCCGTAGGTTTGTGCCGCCTCATGTGGCCGCCCAAGGCCTGCCCCATGGGGAACTCCAAGCCACAAATAGGGCACTCATGCACCCTTGGCTTCGGTCTCTCTTTCTTGGTCTGTTCGACCCAATCCCTTCGGAATCTTGGCCTCATGTGGCTCGTCCGGTGGCCGCCGAGCGCTTGGAACGTCGGAAACCGGCGGTTGCATGTCTTGCACTCATACACCCGGCCCGTAGGCTTCTTAATGCCATGCATGTTTCGAGCCTTCGCTCCATTACAGGAGAGGAGCAGTAGAAGGTTGGCCATGTTAGGGCTCTCCATCTCGCCCTCCTCTCTTCCTGCCATGGGAAACTTTGCCAGGTATCCTTATCAAATTAAAGTCTACAAGTTTGCATGCATGTGGGTAAAGCTTGTTGGGCTGGGGAGTTCTTGAGGAAGGGAATGCATGGAGGTGGAGATTTATATGGCCACGGGTCAAGTCAGAGATGACGACTGAGCTGCCACCCACTCGGAACATTCACGCCTTTGAGTACGCGACCGCGTATCATGCACATCAATCTACGGTCAAGATTCATGGCGCGTTATTTGCTCAATCATTTAAACGCAAGCCCATGGTTATATGAAACACTGTTCCTGCAGGAGAAACCTTAGTCCACACGCTCCACTAATTTGTTAGGCGCGTTATGGGTCCACCACCACGGTTCTATGGATACTTCGTAGTTCACACATTCTTTCCTTACAATGGTCCATGTTCTATGTGCAGAAAACTTCACATGAATAGAAGACGTATAAAATTATTGTTGAAATATGTAGTTATGTGCTAGCTGTTCAGATCAGAATCAACAGACACAGTGGACTCTATAGTCTATCGGCGACTTCCTAGTCTGAACACTTTTCTATGTACAGGACCCGCCAGATGAACTTGTCGAGAGGGCCAGATGGTAATTAGTGAGAGAATAGAAAAATTATAACTTAATTTCATTCTTTTGCGTGTAGTTGTGGCCGGAAGGTCCAATGTTTAAACTCTGGCATGGCAAGTGAAAACATGCTTCATTGCTCGCTATATTCCAATACGAAGTCACAAATGCCAAAGCTGTCAAGCATTACTGATTTGTACATTATACGAGCGGCAAGGAAAACTCTCTTTCTCTAGTGTACTAGGTCTAAACCGTGCTTCAAGGGCTTCATTGACCCCACAGAAACATGCCACATGGTTCCACATATGAGGATGATTTCAATAATGGCATCATTCCTTTGCAATAAACCCCTACAGGAATTGTCATTGATCACTGTAATGATTAAAATTGTTATATTCCCACTCATTCTATGTACTTTGAGTTGTTTGATATTAAAAGGATAACTATTATAATGATCATTATAATGGTGAAAAAACATAAAAAAATTCATAATAATAAAGAAACAACAATGCTACTTTTTGAACTTTTAGTGACCAACAAAAAGTTATACTTTTCACCTTGTGCAACATTTTTTTTTTTTTTTTTTTTGTTTTTTGGGAGAAAACTTGTTAAAGGAATGTTGTAAATGTTGTAATTAAATGTTTAGGTAATGATCGTCTACCTCATATTTGTGAATAGCTGTCATCTTAACTTAGCGGCGAGGAGAGGTGACCCTGTACGTCGAAAGAGCTATCACGTATCATACGATTATTTTAAGCCCATCAACCACGCACATGAAAGATTGAAGTGGCATAATCCACGAAAGGCTGGAATATGGGTCTGAAAATAAGACCACATCAGCAAAGCAAGTTGTCTGCAGGGAAATCCCCACCCAGTTTTCGTCAATACTCGACTAAGCCTGGAGTCCAGACAGCTGAGCTCTGGAATTTTGCAGGGACGTAAAAATGATGGCCCGAAGAGATCTTGACCAGTCTAGTATCGGCGTTGGATCTTCCAGTTTCACGCGTCTTTGGATTCCAATCGCCGGACCCACTTGAGGAGGAAAAATAAGTAAGAAGGGCCAGGTTAACAAATCAAACCGTTGTTAGGGCTCGATTACTCGTCCGGTGTTGATTGGCTTGGAGAGATACGCGTCTTACACGTCCCTTTCCTGTCTCCTTCCAGTTTTAATTAGTCTTCTTCTAGAGCTTCTCATTTTGCCCGTGGTTGGGCCCTCCTTAAGTGGGCATCGCTTGGAAGTGTGAACCATAGAAGACGGGACTGTAGAATTTAGAATTTAAAGGGTTCATACCTGGAGGAGGTGGGTGACAGCTTCTTGGGATGAGGGCACTGTTATTGATAAGTGATTGTTTCTGATGGCTGGGTCTGCGCTTTACGCGTGGACAGACTTGTGGTTGACCCCCAGTTGTCGCATCCAATCCTTGTCACGTAGTTAATTTCTAGCAGGCTTTTCAGAGGAAGTGCCCCCGTTGGTATCCATTTTGGCTCCACAGGCTGTCATAGCGCATACTAAGAGTGAGCTTGTTTATTAAGAAAAAACCAGAAAAATAAAAATTATTTGCATAGCCTGATGGATATACATAAACATATACATATAATATATATACATGGAGTAATTCATGAGTTACTCAAGCTTAAATGAACTCAAACACCAGGAATAATTTTTTAAATTATATTTGAATAGTAAGATAATCAATTCAAAAACTTGTGAATCTATATAAATTTATATATATATTAATAATATTATTTTGATTTATAATATATATTAATATATATCATTAGTATGTTTAAATCTGTATTCAAGCTCAAATTTGAGTTCCAATACGATTCAGCTCTTATTTGAGCCAATCTTAAATATTATTTTTTTTATTGAGTTGAATTCGAATATAGATTATTAAGATTCGACCGGTCTTAATTTTACACCTTTTAATATATATGTATATGTATTTTAAAATTAATTTATTGTCTGTAGGCTCAATGAAGTCAAGAAAAATAGTTGATTTCACCCAACGTGGTTACTGTATTAATTCTCAGACTGACGTGGTGGAAGGGGCATTCATGGGGGACCAAGTGCCCCCAAGATCGAATCGGAAACCAGCTGGGTAACATGCCTTTCTCAACATAAACCAAGGAGTCGCGATCCTCTTCATCGTGGGTCGAATTTGGAGAGGTTTCAATCTTCTATCACCAGTGAACCGTGCGCTGAGGGATGTCTGGCGATTGAGTGGTGGTGCCTGTGAGATACATTTCTATCATATGCCGCATGGTACGGATTGCTGGTGATTGGATGTTGGACATCCAGAAACTTTGGATGAATTTCTCTCCTCAAGTACTGGTACTTCCATGAACACTTACTTTGTTTGACTGGTTATAAAGGCGGCCCATATCATCTAAGTGGACTTGGGGTCACTGAATGGCCCAATTGGGAATTGGGTCATGTGCAATTGACCCATCATGGACCATTCCTGATCCGAAGATGATGAAATTCTTGATATACTTGCATGAGGAGACATTTGTGACTAGGTTCAACTGTTTTGATAAAAATGTCTTACATATTTATTCTATCCTTTGAGGTTATGTTGAGCCTTTCTCTTATGAAATTATTGGTTGGACCATGTCAACTGCTGATCAGCTGGTGGACCAGTCCAACCAAGAAGCAACATGTATAAAGATGGGCAAAAAGGAAAAGAGCATGATACATATACATTTGTATGTGTTGCTTTACGGTGAGAGTGGTCTATCAACTCAACAATGGATCTGATCCAACTAAAAATTTCACCTTTCTATTAGTCACGGCAACCTTTTTTATTTTCTTCCCCTGGATGCCATGCTTCTACAACATCGTTTTATACCACTCCACCTACTTTATGGCTCTTATTGCGGCTAATCCCCTATCGCTTGTCACCAGTGAAGAGCATCTGCAAAACAGAGTCCTCACAGATCGAAATTATGTCCGACGAAAATCCTCCGATGTTTAAGTCAGTAGAGATTGATGAACAGCAGATGAAGAATATTTAAATTGGTAGAATTTCAGCCCAAAATTATCTTACTCGTGCTGTTCATTTACCTCTCTTTTATAAATAATTCTGATGTAACCGTCGAGTACGTGGTCCCATTTTTTATAGTGCTAAATTATCGGACCATAATCATTAAGTTAATGGGCTGTTTATGCCCACTAATGACCGTAATACGTAGTCGATAACCGTTTATAATGGTTAGATATGTACATTCTGCATATTCCAACCTTATATGATCGTGATAAGATAAACTGACTATATGTTGGTAATAGTAGTAGGTCGGTAGTCGTGAAGATCCGAATGAGCATCGAACGATGACTTTGATATGCCGATGGTCATCAATCAGATATTAACTGAATCATCGTGGTTGTCCATTGTTGGTTGATAATAACCGACTGTCGATCGGTTAAATGATTGTTAGTCGGAGTATTGTATTCATAAGGCTAATGTAGAGTCGGAGTTGGGGGTCGGTTGAATGGTCCCAACAGTTACCCCCTACTCCCAAATCTAAGATGGTCTGACGTGCATATTATCACGTGGTCTATCACATTGGACGAAGGAAGTTATTACGTGTCATCTCGAGCTCCGACTCGCCTGCTGATATTCATGAGTTTTTGGAATACGAGAGATCTCCAGTTGTTTTGCTGTTTCGATAGCTGTGAAATCATTATTGAGCCATCATTTCAGAAAGATAATTCAGCACCGGATGATTTAATTCTGACTAGTAACTTTTGACCACGTGTCAAAACATCATTGATTCTGAGCTATTCATGTGGATAACGGTGAGGTGGCACAATCGAAAGTAGGTGCTTCAAACTGTCCAATCAATGGTCGGTCTAGATGTTGCCATGTGCCATCATTTGATGAGATCTAGATTTGACCGATTTCATACTCACCATTGAGGGATCATATATATATGGAGTCGCATTCAGTCAGACTTTTACTTTGCATTTGTCACCATCCTCTGCAATGGAAGGTTCTGTCGGTTGCTCTTAGGCTTTGTCTCTTGCGTCATCTCTGATTTGAGGTTTTCCTTGTCTTCTTCCTTGGATTTTCTTCCCCTTAGGGTTTTTCTTCTTTCTTTTCTTAGTTCTTCATTTTCTATGGCTAGTAGAAGATCTTCTTCTTCTTGAGATAGTCAGTCAGAGAATTCGACTGACGACTCTCTTTTGGATCCGAAAAGGGAAGCTTCTTCCTTATCCAGGCCCAACGTTGAACGACTCCGAGAACAATACCGTATCCCAAAGCGGTATCAATTTTTCGCTCCTGGCTCGGACGGTCAGGTGAATTCTCCTCCTTCGGACCAGATCATAATTTATGTCGAAGACCTTCAGGTCGGTCTTCGATTTTCGATTTCGGAGTTCGTCTGAAATTTTTTTGACTACTACGACCTCTGCCCTGCTCAGCTGGCTCTGAATTCTATCCGGCTGATCATCAGTTTCGTCCTGCTGTGGTACCGACCGTTCCTTGTCCTTCTCTTTTTCAATCTTTCTTTATCCTTAGCCCTTATATGAAGGCCAAGGGTCGGTAGTTCTTCAATCCGAGAAAAGGCTTTTCTTTTATTTTTGATCTTCCATCGTCCATTCATGGATGAAAGAATCAATTTTTCTTCATTTCTTTTTCTTCTTCCTGGAGCTTTCCTTTATGTTGGGGTGATCCAAGGACTGGCCCAATGAGAACAGTCGGGTGGAGGCCCACTGATTTCATCCGACTAAAAGACATGGCCGTTCCATCGTAACGAGAGCTGATGACCGAACAAGCTCTCTACAATATCGGACTTAGTTCGATCACTTCTTTAGATATAAAACAGTCGGTCACTTTATTTTTTTATCTGTTTTTGAATTTTATACTGATTTCTTTGTTTTGATTGCAGCCATGCAGTCGAGGACACGAGTGTCATCCACTGATATCCGCTCGCACGCTATCAAAAAGAAGGCGGCAGCTGAAGCTGGGCCCTCCCGACCACTGAAGAAGAGTTGGGTCGCCACTCCATCCGTACCGATGAGGGAGTCTGACATTCTGTCGGAGATGATTTTTGAGCAAGTTTTGGCATTGTCGGCCCCGACAATGCTTCCTGAGGCACCGTCTGCTAAAGGTGGGACGGTAGGAGACAATGGAGCTACAGTAGTACCATCGGCAGCTCCATCAGCAGAGGTTCGGATTGGAGCTGGAGTCGTGGCTGAATCCGAACAATCTATGGCTGTGCCAGTCATTCCTCCAGTGGAACGTTCTTAAATGCAGTCAAGTTTCGACTTTCTGACGTTCTCGAGTGGGGGACTACTGATCAGAGATCGGGGGAAGGTGCCAGCGACTTCAGCTAATGATGGGTTGTCTGCAGGCCTTCCAACTCTTATCGACATTCAGATCTCTGAGGGTGAGTCAGCCTTGGCCAGTCCGACATTGGCCAGGCGGCTCATCGAAGCTATCCTTCTCTCGACTGATCAGGAGAATAGAAAGAATCAGACTATCATCGAGATATTTTCTTCTTTTTATCCGATGATACTCGGAGTAAGTTTTCTTTCTTTGTTTTTTTTTTGATCTGATCTGACTTGCCTTCCATTTCAATGGGCGCATGACATGCACGATTTAGAGAGCAGCTATCGGAAGATTACCGACTTTCGTCGATCATGGATGGATAAGGTGGCGGTCGTCATCGCTGAGAAGACTGTTGTCGTAAAATAACTTCAGGCGGTGACTGAACGGGAGATGGCACTTCAGGAGCAGATCTCCCAAATGACAGCCGACCTATAGTCTTCTAGAGCCAAATTTGAGTCAGCTTGCCAAAATATCTCATCTTTTGAGTCACAGATCAAGAGCAAGAAATACTCCATCCATCGGCTTCGACGAGAGAGGGATGGATGCATTAATGAACTTGAAGCCGAACGCGAAAGGCATCGGGCTAGCTTAGAAAGGTTGGCACTGGCCGATGCTGAATCGACCTCCATGAGAGCTGTAGCAGAGTCGGCGAAGGAAGCCCTGAGTCTGGCTGTCGAGAACTTCAAAAATTCTGAAGAATTCAAAGAAAAAATTCTCGAAGGCGGTATGCTTCCTACTGCGTCAGGTATGAGGATCGTCGAGATGCGGTTGAAAAATTATACCCAGATTTGGATTTGAGCAACATTATTCCTCTTTGTTTGGGAGATAAAGCTACCAAAGAAGGGGCTGCGTCGATCGAAGATGACGCACCGACTGCATCAGAAGCTGTTCCAATCACTGATGCTGCACCGGAGCAAAGAGACGAAGACAACGACTAGTGATCGATATAACATTTTTATTTTTCTTTTTGTAATTAAAAATTTTGTAATCGGACCTTGGGTCCAATTTTGTAACTTCCTTTCAATGAATGAAAGAAAATTTTTAAAGTATCAACTCTTTCCTTTCTGTGTATCTGCAATGTCGTTGAATCATAGTTTGACTATCGAATATCAATCAGCGAATCGAACATTCAGTAGTAATTGTAGAATTGTTCGTTAGTCGAAAATCAATTAACATACTTTATCTTTTAGGTATTAGGATAAACGGTGGTAAACTGAATATCCTTCGATCGACCGTAGTCAAGTCAGTATGTCTAGTTATTTGATAAACGGTAGCAAGCCAAATATCCTTCGACTGATCGTAATCAAGTCGATATAGTTTTAATTCGACCTGGGTCGTATGGGCATAGTATTTTGCTTAGTTAAAACTAAGTCGGCATAAATAGTCATTCGACTAGAGTCAATTTTTACAATAAAAAATCGAGATATAGTCAGTACCGAGATACAGTCGGTATATCAATTTTTATAGTGAAAATCGAGATATAGTTGATGTGTCGATTTTTACAGTAAAAAATTAAAATATAGTCGATATAAATTGACCGTCTATTTATCGGTCTAGTATCACTTTGTAGTTGGCTACAATTTTTGTGATTCTAAAATTCAATGTTTCATTCTGAACATTGTACATATGAACAACTTTATTGATAATAAATTTTTAAGTTGTCAGCATTCCACATTCGAGAAATAGTTGTTTCCTCAAGAGTCTCTAGCCGATATGCGTCCCGTCTAAGTGTCTCAATTATTCTGTAAGATCCTTTCCAATTTGGAGATAATTTTTCCTGATCCAAAGGCTTTGAGACTTCTACCTTTCTTAGGATCATGTCTTCTGGACAGAAGACCTTCAGTTTAACTTTTGAATTATAATACTAGGCTATTCTTTGTCGATATGCTGCCATCCGAACATAAGCTTGCTATTAGACTTTGGAAGTAAGTCTAAATCGGCTCTCTGATACTCTAAATTGCTCGGCTCATTGTATTGTTCCATCCTTACTGATAGTAATCCGATCTCAAGTAAGATCATCGCTTCTATTCCATAAGCCAGATTAAATGATGATTCTCCCGTTGGTATACGAGGAGTCGTTCGATATGCCTATAAGATCGGATATAGTTCTTCCATCTAGAGGTCTTTAGCTTCATGTAGTCTGATTTTGAGTTCATGCAAGATTGTTCGGTTTGTCACTTTTACTTCATCGTTGGATTATAGATGGCCGACTGATGTGAGTTTGTGCGTAATGTAAAATTTCGCACAGAATTTTTTGAAGTTCTGATTGTCGAGTTATCGATCATTGTTAGTGATGATGATGTGTGGTAGACCGAATCTGTATATGATTGATTTCTGAATGAAGTCTTCCATCTTACTTTCAGTGATTTATGTCAGAAGTTCAGCTTCCATCCATTTGGTGAAGTAATCAATGACAATCATTATAAACTTTCTCTGATCAGATGCCGGAGGAAAAGGATCAAGTATGTCAATTCTCTATTATGCGAAGGGCCATGGTGCAACAATTGATGTCAACTGAATGGCCGGTTGGTGTTGTATATTTATATAGTTCTGACATAGTTCACACCTTCAGACAAGTTCAGCTGCATATTTCTTCATGGTGGGTTAGTAATATCCTTGTCATAAGATTTTGTAAGTCAAAAATTTGCCCCCCAAGTAATTTTCATAAATTTCTTCGTATACTTCTCTGAGTGCATAGTCGGTATTTGATAGTCTCAAATACTTCAGTAAAAGAAGAGAGAACGACCTCTTATAAAGCTGGCTATTCATCAGAATATATTGTGAGGCCGTCCATCTGAGTCATTTAGCTTCAGAAAAAATTATAGATAGAGTTCCATCAGTCAAGTACTGGATAATCGAATCCATCTAGTTTGGTTCATCATTAATCTGTAGCACTTCTTTGACTTTATCAATACTCGACTGTTCAAGGTATTTGACAAATGTCCGACCCAACGAGTTGAAAGAAGTGGTTGCAAGTCACGAAAGTACGTCGGCTCGAGTATTTTTTGCTCTTGAGATGTGAAAAATCTTAAAATACTTTAAAGTAGATGTAAGATCTTTCACCTTCTGAAGATACTTCATCATAACAGGGTCTCGGATTTCAAACTCGCCCTTAACCTGTCCAGCAATCAACTGTGAGTCGGTGAAGACCTTCAGATTGTCAATATCAAGCTCTTTGGCAATCTTTAAGCCGGCTAAGAGTGCTTCATATTCAGCTTGATTATTCGAAGCTTTGAAATTGAATCGGAGGGCATATTCGATTACAATCCTTTCGAAATTGGTGAGGATAAGATCAGCTCCACTACCTTGCACATTAGATACTCCATCAATATGTAGCACCCATACTAACATTAAGTCAGGCTCGAGAGTTGTAGCTTGTTTTATTTTATTATTGGATTCATCCTCAAGATTATTATCAGATATTGTACACTCGACGATAAAGTCGGTCAAAACTTTTACCTTCATCAATGGATGTGGACGATATTGGATATCAAACTCACTGAGTTTTATTATCCACTTTGTTATTCGACCTAAAGTATCAGGTTGGTATAAAATTATCTGCAATGACTGATCTGTCAAGACGATAATTGGATATGCTTGAAAGTATGGATGAAGTCGTTGTGATCATATGACTAGAGCATAGACCATCTTCTTCAGTTTTGAATATCTTATTTCGATATTGTGAAGCACCTTACTGATGTAGTAGATAGGCCGTTGAACTTGATTTTTATCCTCCTGGATAAGTATCGAACTAACTGCCTCCATCGAAGTCGCCAAGTAGAGATACAAAGTTTCTCTGACCTTTGATTTTGTAAGTAGCGATGGAGATGCTAGATATCTTCTAAGATCTTCAAAAGATTATCGGCACTCATCTGACCATGTGAAGTCTTTTGCTTGTCTCAAGATTTTGAAGAAAGGCAAACATCTTTCTGCCGACCTTGAGATGAATCGACTGAGTGTGGTGATCCTTCTATTGAGCTATTATATCTCTTTCTTCGAGTTTGGATGCTTCATGATGATGATAGTCTTTATTTTCTCGGGATTGACTTTAATTTCTCGTTGTAACATAATAAATCTGAGAAATTTCTCAAAAGTTACCTCAAATACATATTTGTTAGATTCAACTTCATTTGATGTCGTCGAAGTGTGCTGAAGGCTTCTTTTAGATTCCAAACATGATTAGTAGTTTGAAAGCTTTTCACCAGCATATCATCTACATAGACTTTCATATTTTGCCTAATTTGCATCTTGAATATCTTGTTAACTAACCATTGGTAAGTCACTCCGGTATTTTTTAAATCGAATGATATTACTTTATAACAGTAGATGTCCTTGTCGGTTACGAAGGCTATGTGCTCCTTATCTTTAGGTGCCATCCGAATCTGATTGTATCTTGCAAAGGCATCCATAGAGCTTAAGAGTCAATGCTCCGAAGTCGCATCAACTAGTTGATCAATTTTTAATAAAGAAAAATTATCTTTCAGACAGGCTTCGTTTAGATTTCTATAGTTGATGCAGATTCTTCAATTTCTATTGATTTTTCTCACCATTACTATATTGATGAGTCAATCGAGATAATTTGCTTCTCTAATGAAATTAGCCACGAGGAGATTGTCGACTTTTTCATCGATGACCTTATGCCTTTTGGGAGCAAAAGGTCATTTTTTTTGTCTCACTAGCTTAACCTTTGAATCAATACCTCCGAAGGAATGCCTGACATGTCAGTAGCCGATCAAGTAAAAATATCGATGTTTGCTCTTAGTAGATTTATTAGTTGTTGCTGCTCCGGATCAGGCAACTGTGATCCAATTTGGATCGTCTTCTTAGGATCTTCTTCTTTTAGTGGGATGGAAACCAATTGCTCAATTAGTTCACCCTTTTCTTCATTTTCTCTTTGGTCCAATTTATTAACAGACAAAGAGTCTTCAGATTGATTATTCTGGATGAAAATTAGGAAGCAGCGTCAGGTAAGTTGTTGATCTCTATACATCTCTCTGACTCTATTTTTTGTCAAAAATCGGATTAGCAGATGATATGTCGAGACTATTGCTCTCAAAGCATTAAGTTCAGATCGTTCGAGTATGACATTATAAGTCGAGAAAACTCGGACAATCATGATATCAATAGAATAGTACTTTATCGTAGATCTATTCTGGCAGTTAGTGAAAGAGTAATTTTTTTTCCACGATAACTACGTTTTCAGTGAAACTGACTAATGGCGTCGAGATCCTCCTGAGTCGATCAGTCGATAGTCGCATTCGAAAAAAAATCGAGTAAAACAGAATATCTATTGAGCTTCCATTATCTACTAAATTTTTTTTACATCATAATTTGCTATCATTGTCGAGACAACAACAGTATCATCATGGAAAGTTTGAATTTTCAAACATCCTCTTCTAAAAAAGTAATTACATTGTCGAGTTGTCATTTCTTCGCTGACTTTTCTTCGAAAGTTGTCCTCTAGTTCTTCTGTCGCTCGGAGATCATGTTGATTACTTCCACCATTGATCGATTGTTGAGCATCTCCTCAGCTTATGGCTGAAGTTATTGGTCGGTGGGAGATTGAGTTGGATGATCTTGTCGGAACTTTTCGAAGTAGCCTCGTCAAATCAGAGCCTCTATCTCATCCTTGAGATGCATACACTGTTCGATATCGTGATCATGATCATGATGGAACCAACAGTACTTCTTCCTATCTCGACTCTTCGATGGTGCTTTCATTGACGGAGGGTGTCGTAAATACTCCTCTCCTTTAATATCTATCAAAATCTATATATGGAGAGTAGAAAAAGGAGTATAGGAGTCATACTTACTATAGTTATTCGACTTCAAACTTCATCATCGAGGTGAAGCTCGTTTATTGATAGTCGGCCAATTTGATTCGATCAGAGTTTCACTTTTTTTTTATTTCTTCTTCTGATCTTTTCTGTCTATCTGTCATCGGTCAGAAGCAGCTTCATCTGTGTAAATATACTTGTATGCGTGCTCCAGAAGTTCAGCATAGGTCCGAGGGAGAGTTTTATCTAGAGAGTAGGTGAATCTAGATTCTCTCAGACCCCTCTTCATGGCCGATATAGCCATATCTTCATTGAGATCTCTGACTTCAAGTATGGCCATATTAAAATGAGCCATAAAATCTCTCAACGTCTCTGTCTCATCTTGTTTGATAGAGAAAAGACTGTCTGATGTTCATGGCAGTCCTCGGCTAATGCTGATGTGGGCCACGAAAGAATGCTCAAGCTATTCGAAGGAGTTGATGCTTCCAATAAGAGGGCGTCAGTTGCCCCCTGAATCATCATGAGAGCCTTATAGCTCTCCAGATAGTCGATCGAATCAGTGGAGCCATCATATAGCTCCATCTGTAGCATCTTGAATCAAGAGAAAATTGGTTCATTCAGGATGCACTGAGAGAGAGGCTGAGCAGTATGAAAGTCGTAGTCATTGGAGGACTTCCGACCTTCCATCTGAAGTCGGATAAATCGACGATCGATCTTTTTGAATTTACGTTCGTGGTCATCAAGTCACCGTTGCTGAGAAACTCTAGGGATAGAATCCCCTAAGAAGCTTGAAGATGGAGAAGCAGAAGGTGTCCGCGGTCATTTTCTTTTCCTGATACTATGTGCACGAGAAGGAGAGGGAAAGCATCGCGAATGATGGGTGGCACGATGGGAGTGTCGAGAACGTGGCTATCCGTCTCGATGAGAGTGTCGAGACAGTCGCCACTCTGGAGAAGAGGAAGGTGAATGTCATGGAGGATGGCGGCTGTGCCTAGATAGCACGGAATGAGCCACCGACGGTGGCTGCTGCTGCTGCGTTTGTTGCTGTTGGAGGCTCTGAACCACCTCCATTAATACTTTCATTTGCTACATGAGTGCAGCAATTTGTATGTCTGTTGTAACCACAGGACATGAAGAACTGGATTCTGCCACTGGAGGTGGGGGAGGAACATCTTTCCAATGAAAAGACTGCCTCGCTGACCCTGTCAAGTGTTGAGCTCTGATTTTTGGCATGATTGTTTATATTCTTACTCCTACTTGGCACGCCAATCTGTTACGATAAATCTCCTATCGTCTGTCGTCGGTGAAGAGCATCTACAAATCAAAGTCCTCACAAACCGAAATTGTATCCGACAGAAATCCTCCGATGCTTAATGATTTATGTCACAAATTGACATAAAAAGTATCAATTAATATCTAAATTATCTAACTTTATTAGAAAATTGATACTTGTTATTATATTTTGTAGAAGAAGAGGTCATCAATAGAAAGAACAAGGAAAAAAGATTTTAACGGCGTAAATTTTACGCAAAACGGAGTTAAATTGACCCAGGAATTGAAGAATGAAGAAAGAAGACTCAATTGGGTCAAACCCGAGTCAAATCAGGTCAAAATTAGTCAAAAATCAACTGATTTGGTGATCTGGTTAGCCGCCTGGTCCACAGCAACAGGTGCTTGGACCATGGACCTATCGGCGCACCATAAACCAGCCAATCAGCGAGTCTCGGCTCACCGCAATGCATCGCGAGCCCGATCCACGCGCGCGGTCCAAGGCTCATGAGGAGAGAGAAGAAGGTCCGAAGGGCAACCTGGTAACTTCACATCACTCGATGGTCCGATCTTCTCTGATCAAGATCCAACGCTCCATATTTTTGCACCATCGGACGGCCACCATCGCAGCCAGTCAAAATCCAACCGTAATCAAGGCAATTACAAGAATCAATAAACATTAGGACAACACGGGATCCTTCTGCAGCGCGATCCAACGGATGAAATCTTCCAGCGCCTTGATCGGACGGTCCGTGATGCATCCGACCTGATCCCATCTTTGCAGCGCGATCCAACGGCAGCGCTTCACCCAGATCGTGATCCGACGGCCCAGAATCACTTCCGACTTAATTTATTAGATGAATTGGGTCCTTTAGATGAAGATCGAACGGCTGAAATAATTTCTAGAGTTTCTTGATGGATTTAAGTGCTTTTTGAGCGAGATTTGAGCCCTTAAACCCTCCTAACAGCCCTCTAAAACCTCTTAATCCCACATCTAAAGTTTTGAAAATTTTATAACCCTCAAATGCCTATAAAAAGCCCCCAAAGGCCCTTGTTTTAAGGAGGGGGGCCTTCCGATCAAGCTTGTAACCCTAGATAGTGGGGTTTTTAGCTTTCTTCTAAAGCCTCGAGCTTTAAAATTTTTGTAATAATTTTTTTTTTATATAAAATCTTATTTTTATGCAATTTTATCTCTTTACATTATGCAATTTATTTTTCTTGCAATTAGGATAGTTTAATTTATGCAATTTAATTTTATGCAATTAGGTTAGTTTAAATTATGCAGTTTAAATTTATGCAATTAGGATAGTTTAATTTATAAAATTAGGGTAGTTTATTTTTCTGCATTTAAATTTTGCAAGTAGATTTAGATCATGTCTAGCTAAGCATCCCTTCTAGGGTTTGCGATGAAGCTAGATCATGAGTAGAGGTTTTACATAGGGTTCTTTCTTTTTCTTAGGGTTTCTTTTTCTTCCTCTTTTGCCAAGAATTTTTGATGAACTACAGTTGGGTCAGAGTCCCTTCATAGTTCATGCTTGATTCAGTGCATAGGAGGAGAAAATCCTAAGGGATCCTAGTTACTACTCCCCTGTAAAGAATCTTGATGGGTTATCGTTGGGCCTTAGTCCCTTCATAATCTATGCTTGGGAAAGACAAGAGGAGTAGTCGTTAGGATCAATAAGAAAAATTCTAAGTAGAATTCCCTAATCTAGATCTAGTGGATTCAAAAATCCTAGATCCTTAGTCTTATTGTCTTTAGCAAACAACTTTCGATTTTCGATTGTCGTTAAAGCTCGCTTGAGCATAGATTTGAAAATCATTTTTAAACCAAGTCTCTGTGGGATCGACCCGTACTCGCTGGTCGTGCTACTCTGTACACTGTGCGCTTGCAGTTTTATTTACAAATTTTAAGATTTGCACATCAAGTTTTTGGCGCTGTTGCCGGGGATTTGGCATTTTAAATTATTTTCAAATATTTATTCTTCGTGCTTTATAACTCTCTTTCTTTTTTCTTTAGGTTTCTAGATTTAGTTGATGATTGCTGGAAAACTCAGGTACGCTTCTAATTTTTTTTTTTTATTTTTAGTTAATTACTTTTTTTTTAGACCTAATCATTTGAATTTACTTAATCACAAAAAAAAATAATAAAAAAAAAACAAAACAAAAGATATTTCATAATCGTGAAGTAAAATATCAAAATAAAAAAAAATTCTAAATTAAAATCTTTTACATTCTTGGTCATCTTGTTTATTTGCATTTGCATTTTCATAATTAATCTAAGGGCATCAACCCATTAACAAGATAAGGTGGGGATTTCATTACCCTTCCTTAGCCCAAAAATCATCTCCATCATATTGCATTACCTAGACCTTTAATCTTAAAATCAATTAGACGTCAACCTTAAGGAATTCGAGCTCAATAGGACAAGGAACCCTAAGAGTTCTACCAAGTTTGAGTTGTTTGATTAGTTGGTGTCTAGGCAAGTCCCTGAGGGTGGTTTGTTAAATTGGTTCAGTTGCTGGCCTGGCCAACTCGTTTGGTGTCTAGAAAGGCAACGATGAGTGAACCTTCCACCTCTTATACTTACCTGGCTAACTAGTTGATCAATCTCCACTTGGAAGGCTTGAAGGGTCATCTTGGAACAGTTAGGAGCTGTCTAGATTTAGGTTAATCCTAGGATAGATTGAGTTTAATTTATTATTTCACTTGTTTGAAAAATAAAAAAAATTATTAAAATTTAAATTAATTTGGTTACTTTTCTTTAGATTTAGGACTCCTTAGGATCTTTTCTTTAGAACTTTTTCTCTTTTCTTTTTTTTTCTTATACATAAAAATTTTATAAAAAAAAATTATATAAACATCGAGAACCGTACACCTCGTGTGTGGAGAAGAGTGTCAGGTCGTCTAGTTAGAATTGAGTCAATTCCTGTTGTTCCAATGGCTGAACCAATCCAACCCATGATCTTTAAGGATTTGTGTTATCCAGTTGGCTCCATCCAACCATCTTGTATCAGGTTGCCACAACCCACAGCTAACAATTTTGAAATCAAACCTCAAATCATAAATATGCTTCCAAAATTCACAGGATTAGAGGATGCTTATATATTTATTAGAGAATTTGAGGAGGTATGTGCAACCATGAAACTGCAATTAACAGAGGATGAGGTCAAACTTAGATTAATCAACTTTGCCCTTAAGGATAATGCTAAGAAGTGGCTTTATAGTCTGCCAAACCATTCTGTCACTACCTGGGAGGGCTTTGTGAGAATATTTTTGAAAAAATATTTCCCCCATCATAAAACAGCTAGGATTAGGAATGAAATAAATCAATTTTACCAACTAGCTGGTGAATCATTTTGGAAGTACTTTGATCGTTTCAAGAATCTTTTGATCCAATGCCCACACCATAGAATAGAAACTTGGAGACTATGCCAGATCATCTATGAGGGGTTAGATTCAAACTCAAGAACCATGCTAGAGTCCATGTGCCAAGGCCAATTTATGGACAAAGAAACTACTGAAGCTTGACAATTCTTAGAAGACCTAGCCGAGAAAAATTTACAGTGGGAAACAACTAAGGAACCTGATAAAGCTACACCTTCAAGAGGAGGAATGCATCAAATTCAACCAACCCTAGCATCAGAGGCCAAGATTGCAACCTTAACACGTAGATTGGAAGCCTTAGAATTACAGAGACCAGCCAATGTAAATCAAATATCTGCACCCATGTGTAAAGGGTGCAATGCACCAGACCATGTTTTAGAAGAATGTTCCCACTCGAATGAGTGTGCACAGGTGAATGCCACCTATCAAGGACCATTGAACAATCCTTATGCACCCACATATAACCCAGGTTGGAGGAATCACCCGAATTTCTCATGGCCCCAGAATCTTAATGTAGGCAATCCAAATTTCAATCAGTAAAATCTAAGGTCCAACCCAGTGATGAACAACCCGCCAGGCTTCCATGATAATGACAAAAAAATTACCTCTTTAGAGAAAAGCCTAGAAGCCATGATGAAGACACATACCAGCTTTATGCAAATCACGGGTCAACTCATAAATAATAACACCCAAGCTATAGCCCGTCTGAAAATGCAAGTAAGTCAGCTTGCTTCGACCATTAGCGAACGAGAACATGGTAGGTTACCTAGCCAACCTGAGCCAAATCCTAGGAACCAAAATGGTCCACGACCCCAACAAGGAAACCAAGTTAATGGTGTAAATGCCATTCATACCTTAAGATCGAAAAAAAAATAGACAATAAAGTAGTTGCACTTGATGATATAGAGGACTCATCAGTCGAGTCACCTTCTAAAACTACTACCTTTCAACCTCAAGCACCAGAAACTGAAAATTCACCTAGTTCAGTACTTAAAAGTCCTAGAGCTCCTTTTCCAAACAAACTGAAATCCAATAAATCTGAACATTTAGACAAAATTTTAGAGGTATTTAAACAAGTCCAAGTTAATATTCCTCTTTTAGATATAATCCATCAGTTCCAACTTATGTCAAATTTTTAAAAGATCTTTGCACTAGGAAAAGGACCACTAATGTACCAAAGAAAGTATTTTTGGCTGCAAGTGTTAGTTCATACCTATCTAGCCATGTGCCAATTAAATATAAGGATCCTGGAGCTCCAACAATTTCTTGTGTTATTGGAGAAACCAATATAAAAAAAGGCCTTGCTAGATCTAAGAGCTAGTGTAAATATCCTTCCATATTCGGTGTATGAGTAACTAGGATTAGAAAAACTTCAACCTACTGGGATCACATTACAGTTAGCCGATAGATCTCTCAGGATCCCTAAGGAAATGGTCGAGGATATTTTGATAAAGGTTGAAAATTTTATTTTCCCTGTAGATTTTATTATTTTAGAGACTGAGCCAGTTGCGAATCCTAAAGGACATATACCTGTCATTTTAGGAAGACCATTCTTAGCTACGGCCAATGCTGAAATCAATTGTCAAAATGGTCTAATGAAGTTATCCTTTGGGAATATGACCATTGAGCTTAATATTTTTAACTTAGAACAGGAATCCTCTTCTCATGCTGATGTCAATGTAGTCCAAGATGGTATTTATGAATCCATTGACATTAGTGATGATGAAGTCGACCTAGAGTCTAACCCCTGGTTAATCCATGAGTCTGAGGATGTCAATGAAATACTTAAAGAAAATCAGATTAATCAGAAATCGATACTTCCTACTGAACCAATCATTGAGATGGTGAAATCATCACCTAAACCATCGATAGAGGAAGCACCCATTTTAGAACTGAAACCCCTCCCAGAACATCTCAAGTATGCATATCTAGGACCCAAAGAAACTTTGCCTGTAATTATTGCATCAGACCTAGATCCCAAGCAAGAGGAGGAGTTAGTGTCAGTTCTAAAAGCAAATCAAGAAACAATAGATTGGACCATAGCAGATATCAAAAGAATAAGCCCTTCTATAGTTCAACATAGAATATACTTAGAGGAAGAGGCTAAACCAACAAGAGAAGCCCAAAGAAGGCTTAATCCAGCTATGAAGGATGTAGTTAAAAAGGAGATTCTGAAACTCCTAGATAGTGAAATAATTTATCCTATTTTGATAGCTCTTGGGTAAGCCCAGTTCAAGTAGTACCCAAGAAATCTGGGGTAACAGTGGTCCAAAATGATGCAAACGAACTTATTCCAACTAGGATCCAAACGGGATGGAGGGTCTGTATAGACTATAGAAAGTTGAATGCTGTGATAAGGAAAGATCACTTTCCTTTGTCATTTATTGATCAAATGTTGGAAAGACTAGCCGGATAAGAGTTTTACTGTTTTTTTGATGGATACTCCGGTTACAACCAGATCCCCATAGCCGCTGAAGATCAAGAAAAGACTACATTCACCTGTCCATTTGGTACTTTTGCCTATAGACGAATGTCCTTTGGACTATGTAATGCACCGGCAACCTTCCAGAGATGCATGATCAGCATGTTTTCAGATATGATAGAACGATTTCTAAAATTTTTTATGGATGACTTTTCTGTTTTTGGCCTAACCTTCTCCGAGTGTCTGAATCACCTGCAATTAGTTCTAGAACGATGTAAGGAGAAGCACTTAGTTCTCAACTGGGAAAAATGTCAGTTTATGGTCAAACAGGGAATAGTTCTTGGCCATGTCATTTCTAAAAAGGGGATTGAAGTAGACAAGGCCAAAATAGATCTAATTGCAAGTCTTCCACCACCTAAATCTGTGAAAGAAATACGTTCATTTTTAGGTCATGCTGGATTCTATAGAAGGTTTATTGCCAACTTTAGCAAAGTAGCACGTCCACTGACTAATCTTTTGGTAAAGGATACCAAATTTGAATTTACTCATGAGTGCTTGGAATCTTTTGAATTTCTAAAAAAAGCACTTGTATCAGCTCTAATCATTCATCCTCCTGTCTGGTCTGAACCATTTGAATTAATGTGTGATGCGTCTGATCATGTTGTGGGTGCAATCTTAGGTCAACGGATAAATAAGCTGCCTAGAGTGATATATTATGCAAGTAAAACTTTAAATGATGCGCAGCTTAGCTACACCACAACTGAGAAGGAGTTCCTTGCCGTTGTCTTTGCTTTAGAGAAATTTAGATCTTATTTGGTTGGGACCCACACCATTGTTTACACTAATCACTCAGCCATTAGACATCTCCTAGCAAAGAAGGATGCCAAGGTATGCTTAATCAGATGGATTTTGCTCCTTCAAAAATTTGACCTAGAAATTAGGGACAAGAAAGGCACTGAGAACGTTGTAGCAGATCATTTATCCCGAATTCCAGTCGCACCATCTAGTGAACCACCCATCAATGAATCTTTCCCAGATGAGCAACTCATGTCTGTGTCTACTGAATCTTGGTTTGCTGATATTGTAAATTATTTAGCCATAGGTAAGATACCTTCTCATTGGACTAAGCAGGATAAATATAAATTCTTTGCCCAAGTGAAGTATTTCATTTGGGATGATCCTTATCTTTTTAAACAATGTCCTGATCAAATTATTAGAAGGTGTATCCCAGATAACGAAGTCATGAATATTTTATCTTTTTGTCATGATCAAGCATGTGGGGTCACTTCGCGTCTAAGAAAACTGCTGCTAAGATTCTCCAATGTGGTTTTTATTGGCCCAATTTGTTTAAGGATGCTCATGAATATTGTAAAAGTTGTGCTCAATATCAGAAAATGGGTCGAATCACCAAGCGACACATGATGCCACTCAACCCAATCTTGGTAGTTGAAGTTTTGATGTTTGGGGGATCGATTTCATGGGACCATTTTTAAATTCCTTTGGAAATGAATATATTCTAGTAGCAGTTGATTATGTTTCAAAATGGGTAGAAGCAATTGCATGTAGAACACCCGATAGCAAAATGGTCATTAAGTTTCTTAAAGAAAATATTCTCTCCCATTTCGATATTCCTAGGGCAATCATTAGTGATCAGAGAACCCATTTTTGTAACCGACCTTTTGCAACATTGATGAAAAAGTATAATGTCACCCACAAATTGGCCACACCATATCATCCTCAAACTAGTGGGCAAGTTGAAGTGTCAAACCGACAAATCAAACAGATCCTGAAAAAAACTGTTAGTGCCAATAGAAAGGATTGATCTTTGAAATTAATTGATGCACTTTGGGCATACCGAACCGCTTTCAAGACCAATCTAGGAATGTCTCCTTATAGGATTGTGTTTGGTAAACCATGTCACTTGCCTATTGAGATAGAACACAAAGCCATGTGGGCCATCAAACAACTAAATACAAATTTGAACGACGCTGAAAATCATAGGAAGCTTCAGTTGAATGAATTAGAAGAACTTAGAAATGAAGCCTATGAAAATGCAAGGATATACAAGGAACGAACCAAAGCATTTCATGATCAATCAATTATGAGAAAAACTTTCAATATCGGACAAAAGGTGCTCTTATATAACTCTAGATTACATCTGTTTCCAGGAAAGCTTAGGTCTAGATGGACAGGACCATTTTTAGTAAAGGAAGTCTTTTCACACGGAGCTGTTGAGATAGAAAATCCAAGTAATGATGTTATCTTTAAAGTTAATGGTCAACGATTAAAACCATTCTTGGAATTACCTGTCGAGACTGTTGAAGATGCCATGGTTCTTTATGAACCAACTTATTCTGATTAAATTGCTTCGAGGTTTGATCTGGCTGAAGACATAAAACTTAGCGCTTCTGAGAGGCAACCCAGCTTATTTAATTTCTAATGCTTTTTTTGTTTTCAGACAAATAAATTAGATAAACTCCATTGGGGATAATGTCGGTTAAGTTGGGGGGTGTGATTTATGTCACAAATTGACATAAAAAGTATCAATTAATATCTAAATTATCTAACTTTATTAGAAAATTGATACTTGTTATTATATTTTGCAGAAGAAGAGGTCATCAATAGAAAGAAGAAGGAAAGAGGATTCCAACGGTGCAAATTAGAGCTTGAACAAAATCAGGTGTTATCATTTCCTTTTCCTTCCACTATGAGTTATTTCTGCATTTAATATATTAAAAAAAAATTTGAAATAAATTAATCTAGAAAAGAAATAAGAGTAAGTTAGAAAGTATTTGCTAATAAATGTAGTGAGTTACGGAGAAGATTAGCTGGTTAGACTCTTGGTGGCATAGGTCATTTAAAGACTATTAGCACTTCCAATTGCACATGCACACTAACAAGATAAAGTAGGTGTTAATTGTAAGGCCAATTAAAGATTTGAATATTATTTAAATTAGATAATTTTCTCTACATCCCAATTGAAGAAATTTGAATTTAAGGAAAGAGCTACCTGCCTGAAATAAAATGTAAAACACAGAGTAAATGTGGATTGCCCTAAGCCTAGTAACTGGGTCTCTTCACCTAAGTCAAGTGTTGAGATTCGCGTCAAACGGTGGTGGGAAGGCCAGGATGCTCAGCAAAAAAAAAAAAAAAAAATAGTGTGAAAGCTACCTTAGTTCTTTGTTTAATCTGGGGTGTATAGAAAATTAATCAAACTAAGTTATGAAAAATGATACAATTGGCCTGTACACGTTAATACTGAAATACTAAGTTAGTTATCACTCACACAAGTGCTATAAAACTTTAAGTGTACTCTAAGAAAGCTCCTAAGTAGACTGACTACCGATTCTAATTCGAAGCTCATTACTTAGTAATACTAGAAAACTTCTTGAATTTCGATCTTAAATTAATTTGCAAAGGAAGGATTTTTTTGGAATACGATCTTATTTTGGTACATTGCTAAGGGACTAGCAATGATTAAGTTGGGGGTGTGATTTATGTCACAAATTGACATAAAAAGTATCAATTAATATCTAAATTATCTAACTTTATTAGAAAATTGATACTTGTTATTATATTTTGCAGAAGAAGCGGTCATCAATAGAAAGAACAAGGAAAGAGGATTCCAACGACGTAAATTTTACGCAAAACGAAGTTAAATTGATCCAGGAATTGAAGAATGAAGAAAGAAGACTCAATTAGATCAAATCCGAGTCAAATCAGATCAAAATTGATCAAAAATCAACTGATTTGGTGATCTGGTTAGCCGCCTGATCCACAGCAACAGGCGTCTGGACCATGGACCCATCGGCGCACCATAAACCAGTCAATCAGCGAGTCTCGGCTCACTGCAATGCATCGCGAGCCCGATCCACGCACGTGGTCCAGGGCTCATGAGGAGAGAGAAGAAGGTCCGAAGGGCAACCTGGTAACTTCACATCACTCGATGGTCCGATCTTCTCTGATCAAGATCCAACGCTCCATATTTTTGCACCATCGGACGGCCACCATCGCAGCCGGTCAAGATCCAACCGTAATCAAGGCAATTGTAAGAATCAATAAACACTAGGACAACACGGGATCCTTCTACAGCGCGATCCAACGGACGAAATCTTCCAGCACCTTGATCGGACGGTCCGCGATGCATCCGACCTGATCCCATCTCCGCAGTACGATCCAACGGCAGTGCTTCACCCAGATCGTGATCCGACGGCCCAGAATCACTTTCGGCTTGATTTATTAGATGAATTGGGTCCTTTAGATGAAGATCGGATGGCTGAAACAATTTCTAGGGTTTCTTGATGGATTTAAGTACTTTTTGAGTGAGATTTGAGCCCCTAAATCTCCTAACAGCCCTCTAAAACCTCTTAGTCCCACATCTAAAGTTTTGAAAACCTTGTAACCCCCGAATGCCTATAAAAAACCTCCAAAGGCCTTTGTTTTAAGGAGGGGGGGCCTTCCGATCAAGCTTGTAACCCTAGATAGTGGAATTTTTAGCTTTCTTCTCAAGCCTCGAGCTTTGAAATTTTTGTAATAATTTTTTTTTTATATAAAATCTTATTTTTATGCAATTTTATCTCTTTACATTATGCAATTTATTTTTCTTGCAATTAGGATAGTTTAATTTATGCAATTTAATTTTATGCAATTAGGTTAGTTTAAATTATGCAGTTTAAATTTATGCAATTAGGATAGTTTAATTTATGAAATTAGGGTAGTTTATTTTTCTGTATTTAAATTTTGCAAGTAGATTTAGATCATGTCTAGCTAAGCATCCCTTCTAGGGTTTGCGATGAAGCTAGATCATGAGTAGGGGTTTTACATAGGGTTCTTTCTTTTTCATAAGATTTTTTTTTCTTCCTCTTTTGCCAAAAATTTTTGATGAACTACAGTTGGGTCAGAGTCCCTTCATAGTTCATGCTTGATTCAATGCATAGGAGGAGAAAACCCTAAGGGATCCTAGTTACTACTCCCTGTAAAGAATCTTGATGGGTTATCGTTGGGCCTTAGTCCCTTCATAATCTATGCTTGGAAAGATAAGAGGAGTAGTCGTTAGGATCAATAAGAAAAATTCTAGGTAGAATTTTCTAATCTAGATCTAGTGGATTCAAAAACCCTAGATCCTTAGTCTTATTGTCTTTAGCAAACAACTTTCGATTTTCGATTGTCGTTAAAGCTCGCTTGAGCATAGATTTGAAAATTATTTTTAAACCAAGTCTCTGTGGGATCGACCCGTATTCGCTGGTCGTGCTACTCTGCACACTGTGCGCTTGCGATTTTATTTATAAATTTTAAGATTTGCACATCACTTAAGTCAACGGAGAGTAGTGAACAGCAGATGAAGAATATTTGAATTGACAGAGTTTCAACCCAGGATTATCTTGCCCATGCTATTCATTTACTTCCTTTTTATAGATGATTCTGATGTAACCGTCAAGCATGTGGTCTCGCTTTTTATGACGCTAAATTATCGGATCATAATCATAGAGTTAATGGGCTGTTTATGTCCACTAATGACCGTGACACATAGTCGATAACCGTTTATAATGGTTAGATATGTAGGTTTTACACATTCCGACCTTATGTGATCGTGGGAAGATAAGCCGACTATATGTCGATAATAGTAGTACATCGATAGTCGTGAAGATCCGAATGAGCATCAGATGATGACTCTGATATGTCGATGGTCATCAATTGGATATTAACTGAATCATCGTAGTTGTCCATTGTTGGTTGATAATAGCCGACTGTCGGTCAGTTAACTGATTGTTAGTCGGAGTATTGTGTTCATAAGGTCAATGTAGAGTCAGAGTCGAGGGTCGGTTGAATGATCCCAATAGCTCTGAATGTGCCATCTTGCTCCTTAAAACATACAACAATTGATGGTTTTCAATTTTTAATCGATCTCAACATTTCAAAATATAAGAGATCCCCACCTGCATCATTTCAAGCATTGTTGTGTATATATTTATATAGGCCAATGTCATGGAATGCGTTAGCTTTGGGTACTGCAAGGACCTCGATGGTGTCCATACCGCCACTACAAAGTTGAATGCTATATATGCTACATCACCGTGACACTCTTGAAAATTTTCTTGGACACCTTGTCTATTTAGAATGGGTTATGTTGAGACAATCGGATTTGCTCCCTTCGATTCTATATCGACTCCCATATTCAAGATCGGCCTTTGTTCCATACCTATATAAGAAGAGCCAGGAGATCTCAAGAGAGGAGGTTCTGGAAAGGAAGAAACTTTCAGAATTCAACTCTCATGAGAGTCATTTGATCGAAGCAGAGTCATTATAGATGAACCAGAGTCATTTGACCAAAGTAAAGTCATCATGGCTGAACTTGAGTCATCATGGTTGAAGCACCATCTTCATGATGATTGACCATCTTCATGTCATGGCTGACTGACCATCTTTATGTCATGGCCAACTAACCATCTTCATATCATGGCTGACCGACCGTCTTCATGGCCGACCGACCGTCTTCATGGCCGACCGACCGTCTTTATATCATGGCCGACTGACCATCTTTATGTCATGACCGACTGACCATCTTTATGTCATGACCAATTGATCATCTTCATAGCCGACCGACCATCTTCATGTCATGACCAACTGACCATCTTCATGGCCGATCGATTATCTTCATGTCATGGTCGACGAATCATCTTTATGGTCGACTGACCGTCTTCATGGCCGACTGACCATCTTCATAGCCGACTGATCTTGTTAATGTCATGGCCGACTGATCATCTTCATGACCGATTATCAAACGGCCGACTGTCAAATATATAAATACGATACTATAATTATGGATAATAACTATATGCCACGATCATTAGTAGACATAAACTGTCCACTATCTTTATGATTATGGCTCGATAATCGAGATAATTACCTCTTGTGCCATAAAAAGTGAGACCACGTGCTCGACGGTTACATTTGAATCACTTATAAAAGGGAGGTAAATGAACAGCATTGGTAAGATACTTCTAAGTTGATACTCTACTTTTCTAAAATTCTATCTGCTGTTTACCATGCTCCACTGACTTAAGCATCGGAGGATTTTCGTCGAATACAACTTCGATTCGTGCGGACTTCTTTTGCAGGTGCTCTTCTCCGACAACGGACGCAACAAGAGATTGATCGTAATAGATTGGCGTGCCAGGAAGGGACAAAAAATCCAATCATCATGGCAAAAATTCAATTATCATGGTGAAAATGAGAGTCCAGAATATTTTCACCGACTCCGTCCGGCAATCTTTCCATCGAAAAGATCCCCCACCTCCATCAGTAGAGCCCAGTTCTTCGCATCCAATCATCACCATGGATGATTAACAATTCGCTGCCTTCGTACAGTAAGTAAAGATGCTGACAAAGGCAGTCTACATCTTTTAGCAGCAGCAAATACAGCTAATAATCGATGGTGGCACAACCTCGACAACAGTCTTATCGATGGGATGGGCCACACCACTCAGCCCATCACTCTCAATGCACCGATCGCCACCTATTCCCCTCCCCTCCCCCAAAAAAAAAGCTGATAAAAGAAAATGATGATGTTCTTTTCATTCCTCATCCAACAAAGGTTCTACTCCGAGGTGTTCTTTCCAAGAGGATTTTCAGCGTGTGAACAACTACAAGTAGAAGCTCCAGAAGCTAGATTGTCAAATTAAAAAGCTACAAAATGACTAAATGATGAGACTTTGTGGGGTAGATATTTGAAAAACTTCTCCAAACGACGAATCGATCCTGATCGATGATTCAAAAAGTTCCTTCAAATAATGACTATACTCCTCTATAATGGAATGGCTTATGATCATATTCTGGATCAACAGAATAATCTATAACAATATTTCTCTATGGCAGAACAATGCCAACTCGACTCCAATCGGACGGAATATGCTGACTCGACTATGATCGATCGGAACAATATGTCGATTCGACTACGATCGGATGAAACAACATGCTGATTCAATTACGATCGGATGAAACAATATGTCGATTCGACTACGATCGAACGGAACAATATGCCAACTCGACTACAGTCAGACAGAACAATTTCGACTCGACTTCGATCGGAGAGCATGTACCGACTCGACTATGATCGATCAGAACAATATGCTGACTCGACTATGATCAGTCGAAACAACAAACCGACTCAATTACGATCGGACAGAACAATATGCCGACTCGACTACGGTCGGACAGAACAATATGCCGATTCGAATATGATCGATAGGAACAACATATCGATTCGACTACGATCGGATAGAACAATATGCCGACTCGACTATGATCGGACAGAATAATATGCTGATTCGACTACGGTCAGGCAGAATAATATGCCAACTCGACTATGATCGATTGAAACAACATGCCGATTCAACTACAGTCGGATAGAACAATATACTGACTCGACTACGATCGGACAGAACAATATGTCGACTCGACTATGATCAGACGAAACAATATGCCGACTCGTCTATGATCGGGTGGAACAACATGCCAACTCGACTACAGTCGGATGGAATAGTATGCCGACTCGACTATGGTCAGACGGAAGAATATGCCAACTCAACTCCGGTCAGTCAGAAAATATTCAATAATTATCTATGACGAATGATGATCATATTCAAAAAAACAACACAAAGAAAAATTTCTTTCACTACGAACTGAAGGCTACAAATCGGACTAAGGTCCAATAATAAAAAAAAAATTTCATTATCAACTGAAATGATCACAGAATTGGGATACGAAGTCATAGCAGAAGATACGCTGACTCCCATCGTCCAACGCATCAAGCCATCTAGGACTTGAAAGTGGGAGACAACTATTGGGACAATCGGATTTGCTCCCCTTGATTCTATGTCGGCTCTCATATTCAAGATCGGCCTTTGTTCCATACCTATATAGAAAGAGCCAAGAGATCCCAAGAGGAGAGGCTCTGGAAAGGAAGAAACTTTTAGAATTCAGCTCTCATGAGAGTCATCTGACCGAAGCAGAGTCATTATAGCTGAACCAGAGTCATCTGATCCAAGCAGAGTCATCATGGCTGAACTTAAGTCATCATGGCTGAAGCACCATCTTCATGACTGACTGACCATCTTTATGTCATGGCCGACTGACTGTTTTCATGACCGACTACCATCTTCATGGCCGACTGACGATCTTCATGTCATGGCCAACCGACCATCTTCATGTCTTAGTTGACGGACCATCTTCATGTCTTAGTTGAGGGACAATCTTCATGTCATGGCCAATTGATCGTCTTCATGGCCGACCGACTATCTTCATATCATGACCGACTAACCGTCTTCATGGTCGACTGACCGTCTTCATGGCCGATCGATCGTCTTCATGTCATGGCCAACGAACCATCTTCATGGCCGACTGATCATCTTCATAGCCAACTGACCATCTTCATATCATGGCTGACTGACCGTCTTCATGGCTGACTGATCGTCTTCATAGTCTACTGACCATCTTCATGTCATGGCCGACTGATCATGTTCATGACTGACTGTCAAACGACCGACTGCCAAATATATAAATATGATACTATAATCATGGATAATAACTACATGCCATGATCATTAGTGGCCATAAACTACCCACTAACTCCATGATTATGGCTCGATAATCGAGATAAATATCTCTTATTACTATAAAAAATGGGACCACATGCTCGACGGTTACATCTGAATCACTTTAAAATAGAGGTAAATGAATAGCATTGGTAAGATACTTCTGGATTGATACTCTGTCTTTTTAAAAATTCTATCTGCTGTTCATCACTCTTCACTGATTTAAATATTGGAGGATCTCTGTCAGACACAATTTCGATCAATGTAAATTTTTTTTATAAATATTTTTTTTTAACGATAGATGCAGTTGGAGATTGACCATAACAGGTTATATTGAAATGGTTTGGGTTGACGGATCCATTGCAGCTGTAGCAAAATTAAGTGATATGATTAAACTTTCGAAAGAATTCTATCCAAAGCCAATACGTTGGAGCACTCTTTGCTGATGCGCCGATGTTCATATTGTATGATGATGAGGGTCAATCAATCCACACAAATGCAATCACATCACGAGTACTTTAAAGCTTGACCTGCTCAGATGGTAACATAGAACTTTTTTAACTTTCAAATGCAGCACTCTAGAAAGTGAGATATCAAACAGTATCTTCCTTGGAGTTACATTCGAGAACTTGAAGAATTTAGTGGACATTTCCAAATTCTTGACCGGCGACAAGTGATGATGCACTGAAATTATAAAAACAACCCTGCTATTCCACGCCAATGTTGTCATTCCTTTCCAAGTTGGCATATGAATCCTCTGAGGTTGGTGAATGAGTTGGAGTCCAGTTCTAAACCATGGATTCCAGAGCATAGATCAGCCATATCTGATATTCTAGATCCGTTCCAGCTGGAAAAAATCCAAGCCCAAACTCTTTTATTTCAGATGAGTTGGAATGTGCGGCTGGATCCAGGTTGAAAATTACCATCCTCCTCATGACCCTATCCTGGCCCAAGGTGTCACCTAGCCATTATAAAAATATCAAATTGAGACTTAGAACACTAACTTCATTTATATATCTTTCTTACGCACTAATTCATCGATCCGAAAGCTGGGTTTGATCATTTCAGACTAATGAATCATTTCTATAGGATATGAACAGTTACATTTCCTAATCAAAAACAGACACTGATTTCATCGGATGGAAGATTTTTTTTTTTTTTTTTTTTTGACTTCCAGCTAAGCAACGGCGATCTCGGGTTACGACACCTCAAGGGTGATGCAATGGCATTGCGATGCATGCTAACATAGTTAGAAATCATCTAGCTGGTTTTATTGTGTTTGAATCCTCTCTGGCTCACGTTTTGTTGAAACTCAGCTCAAACATGATTGAACTTTTAGGTAAGATCAGCAACTATGAATCAATAAGACCCACTTGAATGGATTTTGGGATGATTTAATCGAAAGAACTTTGATGGAAGATCTGAGCTCAAGTCGAAGAAATATAATTATACATTTAATTTTTTTAATGTGAAAATAGCTTTATCACTTGCTCCAAGTATTTAACCTTACTATTTATCCCAATTGGTACTCTAAATACAAAATTTATTTCAAAAGGTACACCGTGCAAAGGGTGGGGGGCCCTAGAACTTATGACAACTATAAACTATACACCAACGGTTGAAACACCCAAAATATCTGATGTAACTCAGGAAAGCATTCTCAAATCAAAAAAAAAAAAAAACTTGGGAAGTATTCTAGATTTCGTAATAATTTGGGTCCAGAATCCCACACCAAATTTCCCAACCTGCAGTGTCTCCAAGCCCTTTATCGCATCATAAATGTGCCCATATACGCAGCCTGTCTGCATGCTATAATCGAACGCCCAACACCGGCACTCCCCCATCCGCCTCTCCTACTGGACTTCCCCCCTTTCTCTCTCTCCTCTCTGTTTCTATTACCAGCCTTGCATGCTTTCCTCCCGACCCTCTCCACCTTCGCTGTTCTCCCCTTACCTCCCTCTCCTCTCCTCCCTTTCTTGAGTGGAATCTGGCCTTGGAATGACGGTTCTTGGCTTCTCTTCCCCTCCTTTCGATTCCTCCTCTCTTTATTGATCTTTTCTGTCTCTTGTCTGCGGGTTGCCTGAGCTTTTGACTTGGCTTCTTCTCTCTGGTTTGGAGACTTGGAGTCGGTTCTCATGGGACCCGTAAGAGGGTTCAAGAGGAGGAAGAGGGCCGAAAAGAAGGCCGAGAGGTATGCGGCCGCCGCGGAGCCGATGGATTCGGGGCAGGAGCCTGGAGATTGGTGGGATGGTTTCTCAAGAAGGATTGCAGGTTTTCTTTCCTCCTTCTTTGTGTCCGCCTTTTACTATCTGTTTATTTGGTGTGCTTGCGTTATTCTGCTGTTGTTTAGCATTTGCTTGCTGCTATTGAAATTGACGGGGTTGACCACTTGCATAGTGTTGTCATCTCCGAGACGGGATGATTTCTTTCCTTCTCTTTTCTTTTTGTGTGTGTGTGTGTGTTAGATTCTCCATGTTTTTGTGACGGTGTTTCTGTGAATGCATTGGTACGGGTCTGTATCAAAAATCCTTTTTGTGTACTGATATGGTCTGATGTGATTGTCCTCTCTGCAATCGTGACTGGTCGGTACAATTTGGAGAGACAGTTCATCTCTTGTCCAGAGAAATCCTGTTTTTTTAAACTGGAACTAGAACAAGCCATGACACTATGCAATCAGGAAGGACTAGTGGATCAATCAGTTGCAACTTGGCATCTAGATGACTAATGTCACCGAAGAACTCTGCCTTTACTGTTGATATTGATGGGCCTTTTAGATGATTAAAATTTGGTTTGATCACTGGAGGGTGTCATTTAGAGTGCGAATTTCATGGTTGAATCTTGGCTTTGTAACATGATGCGGATGCAGATGCTCAGCATTTGTTCAGATCACTGGTGTCAAGATCGTACCTTTCTAGGTTTTCCATCATATTTTTTGCAGGATGGGAGCCAACTAGGGTATGAACTTCTTGCTCAAATTTCGGCTTTGCCACATATGGAAGATGCCGATTCTCTGCATTTGTTTAGTTTTTGTGGTATTAAGATTATGGTCTGTTAGGTTTCTTATTATATGTGATTGCAGGGTGAGAGCTAATTGGAGTATGAAATTCTTGCTCACGTTGGCTTTGCCATATAATGCTGATGCTAATACTCTCTGTTTGTTTAGATCAGCAGGCACCATGAATATGCTCTTCTAGGTGTTTCATTATATGTGATTGTGGGTTGCAAACAAGTCAGGCTATAAATTTCTTCCCTTTATCATATAATGTAGATTACACTTTGTTTGTTTAGACTGGTGAGTGGTGAGCATTTTGATATTCCATAATTCCCATGTAGAACTTAGGGACCATCTGTTCACAAGACAGATTACTTTGACTATACTGATGAGAACATCTCCATTAGGAATTGAACAATTCTAAGATGCCGCTGAGACCAGGAAAGAAATATTATGAGATAACTTTTTGACCAAATTTTATTGCAAGTCGCACCACTGAAGTTAAGTGGTACCATGGACATACATATATATGCCAAACGAGATGAGGTATTTTAGGTGGATATGTGCTAAAACTATGCAGTTAGTTTTGCAAATTAGTAGATGAAGCTTGGAGAAAGCAGTATAAGGGTGAGAAGTAAGGGAGAATTACATGAGATTGTTGAACCACTACATGGAAGGTAAAAGATGACTCGGAAGATTAAGCATTGAATGTTGGCCAGTTCAATGGGTTTTGGGGTTGGGGGGAGGGGCGGGGGATGCAAACACTTGACCCGGGAGTTCTCTTTGTAGGATAGGAGACAATAGTCCAGTAGAATCACAGAGCAATTTCCTAATAGACAGAGATGAGGCTTATCATTTGTGTTAATGTAAGTTTCAATTTCCATATCATGCTTATAGGATAGAAAGATGATTTTTTCTGTTTGTGGTGGTGGAGGGGTGTGTATATTACTGGTTTATCCTTGTTCAATTATTTTCAAAACAAAATAAAGCCAAAGGATATCTAGAGGCTAGAGCTTAGTGGATGATAAAGAATGAGGAAAATGAATGTTCATATAGTATGTTTGTTAGATTTGAGTTCATGTTTGACCATGATGGATTTCAGATACTCGGATATTTGTTTATTTAGTAGACTGATGGGAGGCATGGATGCATTATGTACAAAGTCTTCTTTGATATGGAGCTTTTGACTTGCTTACATTGTGGTTGTCATACAAAATAGTTATGGATAAGAAAAGCAGCTCAAAGTTTTTTTTTAAGGTTGCAAAACAGAGACAATTGTCCACAGTTTTTCAAGATATTTAAAAACCCTCAAAAGTATTCCATCTTGATTGGTTTTGAATATGTCTTTTCCTCAAGTTGCCTGCATCAAATATAAAATTTGCTGGAACCTGATTCAGTTTCCACTATTTTCAGGTAAGCTAACATTTTGTGTTCACCTTCTCAACCTCAGCTAAATTGTATTGTCTGTAACAATATTCTGTATATGACAACTTTATTTCTGTCAAGATTACATCCATCACCAATACATCCTTCTCATATCCATTTTGACAAATTCTCCGCCATTCATTTGCTTGCCAACATTGGGATGTTGTACGAATGCTTAAAATATTGATTCTCATGATTTTTCAAGACCTCTATCTTTTCTGTTCAGTTCAGTCTTGTACTATGATTTTTCAAAGGACTATCTTCAGTGAAACATAACCGTATGTGTTACTTTGAGTGGCACTATCAACTTCTGCTCTGAGCAGACATTGTCCCAATAGGTGTGTCAAAACTGTCTTCAGTAAATTCAGCTTTCTGGACCGTTCGAGTCAACTTTTCTTATTTTCTCTATCTCATCTGTTTTATACCATCTTCTATATGTCTGTCAGTAGTGTGCTGTATAGTAGTATTCGTAAGAATGCTCTCAGTTCCTCATATTCTTGTTCCTTATGTTTAATGCTCTCTGTTGTTACATGAAAAAGAAGAAGAAGCTCTTTCTCTTGCAATACTCTAATTGTTGAGCTTGGATTATGTTTATATTTTCTCAAATGGGCACAAAACTTATATTTATTATCTGGTAGCATTTTTTTCCTGCTTTCTTCATTGCACATACTATT
This sequence comes from Elaeis guineensis, assembly GCF_000442705.2. Lineage (NCBI taxonomy): Eukaryota > Viridiplantae > Streptophyta > Magnoliopsida > Arecales > Arecaceae > Elaeis > Elaeis guineensis. The sequence continues at coordinate 3,685,524 of NC_025997.2, read as the reverse complement.
ACACTTTGCCATCTATTTACATTCTTTTTCCTATCATTTATTTTTTTTAGTTCTGCATCCATTTTTCATGGATATCTAGTATCATATGGTAAATATTTTCATGGTTTTGATTCTACTGCTGTTTCTGGATCTGCTGCTGTGGGAATTCATGTTCAATATTCTGCTCTAATTAGTAGTGATGCCAATGGCCTACTTTGGACCCCTTGAGGGTGAAGCCTCTTGCTTTGAGCTTAGTGGCAAGCATCTTGTCTATATCATGCTAGATCTTCTGCCTTCATGCATCTTGCTTCTTGATCTATAGATCTTGAGTGCCTATAGAACAACGAAATCTAGCATTCTTAGGTCGGGCTTACCATGTGCTGATTGTTGAAGATCACACACTAGATGCTAAGAAAAGCATCATTGTCAAATACTGTGTTCTGTTTTACATATTTAAGAAATTTGTTTAGTCAAGATGTTCGCTAGTCAAGACATTAACTATTATATACATGGCTGCAGTGAGTGGCAGAGTGTATAAATTGTAAGCCATCATTTACAGCACAAATAGCTGCATTCCTTGTATGCTTTTGGTTATTTGTGTCCTACAGGATCCATCAAGTTACTGGTACAAATCCTACAATCTAAGGACTAAGTGTGTCAAATCCCAACTAAAATCTTAATCGAAACTTGAGTCACATGAATGCGTAATGGTAGATCTTGATTATACATGTTCACAATCCTATAATTAAAAAGTGGCACATTTTACACTATATACAATTTAGATTTGATTTGAGGAAAGCTAAACATCAATATGTATGTGAGAAGCTATGATGATTTATGATATAACTATGCAATCCAAAGTTTTTAATATGTTTAATCATTCCATAAGAAGCTTATAACATCCACAGATTCACCAAACAGTGCTTAAGAGGTTAGAGGCCCTGCTGCCTACAGTCTGTTAGTCATCAATTTACCTTGTAAACCTTGACTTTTGATAGACACAATAAAGCTGCTTCTGTTTCTGCCTCACTGAATTTTCATTCATTTAAATTATCTTGATGATCACATAAAGTAATACCTGCATAGAAATTGTTGATGCATTTCCATAAGAATGTTGCCAATCTCGGTCATGTAGTATTGGGATTTCGCAACAGATCTGTTTCTCTCTCATGTATATTTTACTAGTCTGCATCTGAATTGAAAATGCTAGAAGGATAAATGAAGGATGTGATCTCTCAGAATAATTATGTATCAATTCGCTGATGAAAGACTTGGTTGGAAATGAATGGCAGTCTTTTTGATTTATTTGGAAGGCCTTCCATTCTGATGAGTGAACAGCTGAGCTGGTCTTCAACTTCAAAAAGTTTTTATTTGCTAGTTCAGTTATATTTGTGATGACATCATCAGGGAAAGTGAATTTGTTTTCCTGATTAGTTTCAATTCTCATTCTCATTTTTGTCCTTGTGATGAAACATCAGTTTGAAAACGAGAATGAAAATTAAATTTGAAACTAATGAGGAAAACAAAATTCACATTGAATCACAGGACTGCCTCATGATATCACCTGATAAAATCCTTTCATTTTTGGATATTACAAGGGGATGCTCCCCAACTTTTTCTACATCATGCCCACCCAACCTGAGGGGCTGACTCCAACCAGAATCGAAACCCTGCCCTCTGGCTCAAGTGGCAAGGTGGGGATATCACCTTATAAATCATACTTACCTATAGTTCATTTCATTTGCAAAATAGTTCATTCATTTGCAAACGTTGGCTCATGGTGCTTCTCCTTTCACATAGAATTCAAAGGTCCACATTTTCACTTTTTCAGTTTGATTGTCTTTGCATGGAAGTCATGCGTCTTTCTGGTGGCAGTAATATTCTTCACTGCTAAATAATTTTTGTAAGACAGGATATTGAGTTTTCTTAAAATACTTTGCTCGTTAATGTTTGCTTATATTTCTCACGCCTTCTCAGGACCCCAATCTTTATCAAAGGAGCTGAACAAATTTGAGTGCATCTTCAAGATCTCAAGAAAAACCTTTAACTACATATGCTCATTGGTGAGGGAAGATCTATTGGCCAAAACTACATTCTTTACTTGCACTGATGGCAAGGTTCTCTCTGTAGAAGACCAGGTAGCTGTTGCCTTAAGAAGGCTATGCTCTGGTGACTCCCTATCAAATGTAGGCTTGTTGTTTGGGATGAATCAATCAACTGTTGCCCAAGTGACCTGGCGGTTTGTGGAGGCCATGGAAGAGAGAGGTATCCATCACCTCAGGTGGCCCACTTCTGAAGAAATGGTAATAATAAAGTCCAAATTTGAAAAGAAACAGGGCCTTCCGAACTGCTGTGGTGCCATAGACACCACCCACATCATGATGTGCCAACCTTCAGCAGACCCTTTAAACAAGGTATGGATTGATCATCAGAAGAACCACAGCATGGTCTTACAGGCTATTGTGGACCCTGAAATGAGGTTCCGGGACATTGTCACTGGCTGGCCAGGGAGCATGAATGACTTCCTAGTGCTACAGAACTCGGATTTCTTCAAACTATGTGAGAAAGGTTTGAGGCTTAATGGGAAGAAGCTAGAGCTTTCAGATGGGTCAGAATTGGGAGAGTATATAATTGGAGATGCAGGGTTTCCTCTTCTTCCTTGGCTTGTCACTCCTTACCAAGGAAAGGATCTTTCAGACTCAAAAACTGAGTTTAACAGGCAGCATTCAGCAACTGAAATGGTGGCACAAAGGGCATTGGCTAGGCTGAAGGATACTTGGAAAATTATTCAAGGGGCGATGTGGAGACCTGATAAGCATCGGCTGCCTAGAATAATTCTTGTTTGCTGCTTGCTGCACAATATTGTCATCGACCTAGAAGATGCACTGCGGGATGAGATGCCATTTGGTCATCAGCATGATCCAAGTTACAAGCAACAATTTTGCCATTTTGCTGACCAGAGTGGATTAATTCTGAGAGATAAGCTGTCCCAGTTTTTATCAGGAAAATTACCACCGTAAAAAAAAAAAAGCATCCAAATTGTATTTCTTTTGTTTCTGTTCCGCTCTTTCATTTGTACTGATGCTTATCTGGAAGATTACCTCCATAACAAGAGCGTCCAAATTGTATTTCTTATGTTTCTGTTCCCCTAATTTCATTAGTACTGATGCTTATTTAGAAACTAGTTTTTCAACATACTCCATTATGCTTGGTTGGTGATTTTTTCCTCTTTTTCAACATGAAAGCCAAGTTCTTTTCTGGTCCCTGGAGCATGCATCCCCATCTAAGAAGAATTGTTAGCAATCATATTGACCACTTTGCAAGCCAGGCAAGTAGAGTTTTTAATGCCTTTAATGTCATTTATATTTTTCAATCCTAAATAATCGTTGATCAAGTAGCTAGCATTGCTTTACCTATCTTACCTATCACGCCCCGATCTCGAATTTTTTAAAAAATAAAATTGAAATGTGAACAGTTATCTCAGAACTGTTCCTATAGATATGTAAGGCATCTCATCGGACAAGCACTTCAATATAATATAAAAGATAATATATTATTCGCACAGACAATAGTATTATCAGAACAACTAATATTGCATTTGATATTTTTAGCTTTAATCTTTATAGTATTCCACATCAGTTTTGTACAAAACATCAATATGCTTTTACTGACTCAAAGAACTATCCATCTTCTACAGACCAATCTTATCTCTATACACAAATCTCAAAATACTGATGTCTGATCCCAAAATTAGGTCACTGAATCTGAAAACAAATGATGAAGATTGATAAGCTTCATAGCTCGATAAGTAATAGATGCATTTATAAAACAGATTTAAATTATATTAATATGCAACTCAAATGAATCACACAATATATGATATCAATCTGATTAGTATCAAAATCATGCAATTAATGATATTCCATCACAATCATATGCTAGCCATCAAAAACATTGAAATCAATGGAGAATATAAAAGTCTATTATATACTCAATTTCATAATACCATAATTAAATACGGATATCCAATTTTTTTAGCTCTACAATCTTTATTGCAGCATATTTATATCCCTACAGCTCAAATATCACCATGATTGCGCCTACAATGTGGATCTCAAATCCACGATTGCCCCAATGATGGAGATCTAAAGTCCACAATTGTCCTCATAGTGAAGATCTCAAGTCCACGATTACCCCCATGGTGGGGATCTTAAATCAACAATTGCACCCATGGTGGGGATCTCAAGTACTCAAGTCCAGACATCAAATACAATAATACTGAGAGTTAAGTGATACATATATCAATAAATATATAAATAATTTATGTATTTCTCTTCTTTTGGATATAGTTTCGATACAATTTTGGTGCAGCTTTGATACAGTCTGATATATATTTCAACTGACAATAATTATGATTTATCAATCATGATCCGATCATAGTATATAATATCATTCATTTCAATTTATAAAATTTAAATTACTATTCAATTATTCATAATTATAAAAAATTTATGCATGATGAAATCTAAATGCAATTAAAGCCATTGATATCATATCAAAGAGATGATATAAATTTTTATGTAATTTTTATTAATTATAAAATATAAATATTACTTACATTAAAGATATCAACAATTAACGATTGATCATTCTGCTGGGGTTCCTCGGGATTTGATAATTCAAAGTTCACAAATATATCACAAAGCCACATCAATATTTTAAATTAATTTCTAAATATTTTTTTAAAATTCATAAGTCCCCAAATTCTCAAATTCTATTGTCTTGGAAAAGAAGAAAGAAAGAGAAGAGATGGTAAAAGAACATTTTCTTCATCCTTTCCTCCCTATAGCTCTAATCCACTAATTATTTATCCTAACAAAACTCATTTAAAAATTTCTAAATTTTGCTCTCAAGTTGATGATGAGTTAATAATCCCTGTTTAAAATTTTAACTTAAATTGCTCAACTATTAGGGAATTAAATTTGTAGATTAAAATAGAACAGAATCAATCCACCCTTAAGACTTAGCATCTTCCTCTCCAAATCATTTTTTTCTTCTCTTAAAATCCTTTTCCCATTAACATTCTTTCTTCCCTTAATAGTCTTTTCCCCACCCAAATTCTCCTCTGTCCCAATGCTTAAAGTTTCCTACCTTTATCTCTCTTGCCATCCCAACCATCTACTAATTAATTCATAATTGAAATCGGCTAAATACAAAGAGTGTTTAGGACTTACCTACTCTGTTGAAGAAGCAAACCAAAGCAGTAACCACCCAAAGAAAAGGAGAAGAGGAAGAAGTTGAAAAGAGAAAGAAAGAGAGAAAAAAAGAGATGTTGTGGTGGGGAAGAGCGGGAAAGGGAGGAGAGTATGAGAGAGATAGAGAGCAAGAGAGAGAGAGAATGCAAAAAGGGAAAGAAGAGAGGGGAGGTTCTGTTCTAGGAAAACATTGGAACAGGAGATTTTCTCCCCCTCTGTTCGATGCCAAAAAAAGGAAGGGCACCGCCTAACAAACAAGCCCAAGAAAAGTGGCAAGCTAGCAACCCAGGGTATTAAAGCTTCCTTAGCATGACTTTCTAATTTAATGCTCAGGCCAACCATCAAAAAAAAAAAAAAAAATCAATTGTTTGATTGGACAGAGTAATAGTCTCCAGACTATTAGAAAATTAGTTGAATCGAGCCATCCATGTGTGTATTAGTTTTGATGCATAACATTTTGTTCTTTTGGTTAGTTTGATGCATGACATTTATGCAATTGCCGGCTTTTAGGGCAAAAGAAATAGCACATGACTGCTGATTTTTATTATATAAATGTTATGTACCCAAATTCTCATCAAAATTTTCGATGCATGGCTATTGACTTTCTTTTAAACTAACTTCTATCATTAGGTATTGACTTAATTATTTTAAAAATAAAAATTTTTTAAAAATTTTTATTTTATTCTGAACTCCAATTCGTTATAATTAGGTCATCAAACTTTTAGAATATTATAATTTCTCTTTAGTTGCTACGTCCATCTAACAGTCATGATGGAAAAATAGCCATGTGCTGTCACTTGATATATAATGGAAGCTGATACGAAATAAAATAGCAAGTATAGAACTTATATAAACTCTTTTTCCTTCTTTTTTTTTTTTCTTTCTAACCAGGGTATTTACTTTCTATTTCATCTTTTTTCTCTCTATCACTAGCTCTTCTAAAATCCCACACCACCTCCTCTACCACTATCAATCTCTCTATCTTTACTATCATCAACTCCAAAACCTCCATCATGACCACCAGACCATCAAGCCATCTTCATTATTACCACCAAGTCTACCATTGTACTCCCAATGACTCTTGAGAAGCAAGTCATTTTCATGAAGTATATATGTGAAAAGTAAATCTCTCTTACATAATAGTCCATCGAAGTTATGAAACTCTTTCAACTATGTTAAGTTCATATATTTGTCTCTTTTCTAAACATCTAGAAGAAGGGTACAAATGGTGCGGATTTGAGAAAAGATAATGATGGATGAAAATAAAGGAAAATGAAAATAGAAACCCTAGCTAAAGAGGAGAAAAGGGGGAAAGAAAGAGTAAATCCTAGCTAGTAGAGAAGGAAAAGAGGAAAAGAGTTTAAATCTTAACTAAAAAAGAAAAAAAATAGAGAAGAAGGAATTTAAGATCCTATGTTAGTTAATTTCATGCCACATCAGTTTTCATTAAGTGTCATGTAATAATATGTGACTATTTTTATCGTGATTTTAGATGAGAATAATAGTTAAAAAAAATTATAATATTTTAAACATTCAATAATATGGTGATAACGATTTGAAATTTAGGATAATAATGAAAACTCTAAAAATAAAATAAAATAATTAAACCTTGGGTATTTAAAACAAATGCTGTATTTCAGAGGCTAGAGCAGCTGCCAGCTGGTGGACGGCAATAGGAAACACCGTTTATTATTCCGCCTCTTGGATGATCCCTTATAAATGCTTTATTCCGGCACGTCTGATCCCCGATAGATCAAGTGGGGTAAAGAGCTCCAGCCACTCGCCATTTCTGGAGTTTGTTTCAAAACTATTGCTGTAGCTAGGGTTTTAGCCGTCGTCGTCGCCTAATTCTGACGCGTCCTGCGTCCAATTTAGGCTTTGATTTAGGAAAGCGATGGAGGCGTCGAAGATTTTGAAGGAGAAGAAGTTCTGGATCGCTTCCTTTCTCGTTGTGTGGGCGGCCGGTCTACAGGTTGTTCTCCTCCCTTTAGCCCCAAATACTTCCAGATTTCTCATCCCTTTCAATGATCCTATCCGTTGCTGAACTGAACGATCTCACATTTTTTTTTGGTACCCGCCACAAATTTTTGCAGGCACATATGATGTGGATGCAGAAGCAAGACGCTTTCAAGGAAAAATTTGGGGAATTGAGCCAAGAAAAAGATGGAAACGATTGAATTACCGATCGACTTTATCAGGTTCCTCCCAAGCCGAATCATATCCGATGCCTTTAAAGACGTGAACCCCGTCTCTTTTATAGATTAATCTCTTTTCGCATTCTTGCTTGCTTTCTTGGGATGATGGGGTCTAATGATCACTTGGGGTATACAACATCAGAAAAAAGAGAATACAAACACCACCTGCGGAGTTCCTCTATTGAGTTTCCATTTGTTGCGGTTTTTTTTTTTTTTTAAAGTAGTTATGCAGGAAATATTTGTTGCGCTATTTACTCGTCTTTATGGAAAAGGAGGCTTTCTGTTGTGGTGAGATATATAACCCACAAAGAATGATGTTAATTTGAATTACTTATGCTTTGCATACTTGTCTATTTGGAGCCGGTTGGTGGCTTATATTGACTGATTCTAAGCGTGCAAAGGGAATACTAGAATATTATATATGATATGATGTTGGCTTCTATATGATTTCAATCTTCTATGTCTCCGCTCTTCTGCGTTTCAGTGTTTTAATTGCTTGTTTGTCTTCAAATTGTTAATTTGCTGGTTATAAATGATGTTATCTGTTTCTTTTTAAATATATATATATATATATATATATATATATATACATAGATATATATACACATATACATAGATATATACACATATACATATACATATACATAGATATATACACATATACATATACATATACATAGATATATACACATATATATATACATATACATAGATATATACATATATATATATATACATATACATATATATATACATATATATATATATACATATATATATATATATACATATATATATATATATATATATATGTATATATTCTGATAGGTCAGTTTTGGAAATTATAAGGTAGTTGGAAAATATATCATGCTTATGCATTCATAGGTGCCATGTGATTGTCAATGGGGGTTCACCATGTTGAATTCGAGAAACTGATGTTGGAGCCTAAACCTATTTTAAGTATCCTTTTTCTTCCTGGTTGGTTTAGGAAAATCCTAGCATTTGAGAAACTTTTTGTGGCTTGGTGGCTAGATGATGAAGCCTTATACCAGAGGAATGACATCTCAGACAATTTTCACAAGTTTGAGAGGACCCCTTCTGGAATTTATAGGTTGTGCTTCCTTACCTCCTTGGTACAAGGGTAGCCCTCTGTATTAGCTTTAAGTATTCTAACCAACATTTATGTTATCAATATCATGTAACATATGTCTAGACAAACATACACAGTGCATGACATGCACTGGATGTTTGTTTTCATGTCTCCCTGTCAAGAAAGTCATGCTCGCTGCTTCATAAACCATGTCAAGACATGTAAAACAACCTGTGTGGCTTGAATGTTTCAGTTTTAGGGCTTGTTCTGGCTACCTATCAATCTGAAGTGTCAGTTAATATTTCCTGGAACCAATATATATGGCCAACTGCAACTAAAATGATTACTATTATGCTATTTTAGTTTTAGATATAACCAGCTGGTTTATTCCAAAAGATCCAGTTTCATTTAAAAGAGGCTGAAATGTGGCATTACTTGTTTTAATTCTTCATTGTCACTTGAATTGTAAAAAACCATTTGAAAAATTTAGTTCTTGTAAAGCTTAATGCTTTGATCGCCTTACAATCATTCGCACACAAATAAGGGACTTGCACATGTTAAACATGCAGGCATAAGTTGATCAATGAAGTTTCATAGCTATCTTATTTCCTATGAAGTTGCTTCTTTTTTTACCTCAGTGGACCTACAAAGTTATTAATAGGAAATTATTGAGACATTGGATATGGAATGTTGTGAAACAAATAATTTTGGAAATTGTGACATTTATTCTGTAGAATATGATTGAATTTCAATATCCATTTCTGAAGGTCAGCATGTAAGGTTTTAGTTATGCTGTTTAGGCAGGACAATACTTGGACTCTTCTAGGAGTTATGAGGCCTACTGGTGTACATGTGGATTGAAACCATACAGAAGGATAGATTCACTGTAAAATTTCTATAGCACACCCATCTTGTCACAACACTGGTGTACATGTGGATTCAAAACCATATGGAAAGATAGATTCACTGTAAAATTTCTGTAGCATGCCCATCTTGTCCTGTTGTGATCAGAAAATCAAGTATGGATGAGGTCAAGCATAGGTTCAATTTCTAACCTATTGTTGGTCTCATTACCACTGCTTTGACATTGCAACTAACACTGTAGCCAACTTTTGCCTTTTTTTTCCAATTGACATCCCATTCCTAGTTATTGGGAAAGGCTTGGTGGCTGCTGTTCTATCATTGTCATCATAATTTAATGACATATCGAACAACATCTCTTCAATTTTGCTTAGCATTTTCTGTTTCATTGTGAGGACTGTCTAACTCCACTTTCCTATTCTCAATTAATCAAGCAAATTCAGTTTTAAGAAAAATAAAATCTTTTTGTCCCCAAGAGATAGGAAAAGAAAATTTTAAGAAAAACCTGATACAGTAGCAAGTTAAAGAAACATGGAATAGCATGATATTTTAATCTTGGACAACCAGAGGGACTTTTGGATGTAAGGTGCCTTTTTTTTTTTTTTTTTGGTGGTTGTTTTTTTTTTTTTTTTGTTTCTGTTTTTTTTTGGGGTTGGGGCAGGGTGGGGTGGGTGGGGAAAGAATATTCGTTGTTAGTTTATGAGTATTTTACGCACGTATTTTTAGGGTCATTCAGCCAGAAAAGGGGGAAGAGATAACAAAGCCTTTCCTCCCGTTTTTGACTGGTCACTTAGCGGTCTAATTATGTCTTTTGTCTGTTTTGAGATGGCTTATAGATAAGATAATCCTAGTGGTCTACATCTCATGAGTTTGGTAGTTTTGTTAGATGGGTAACATGGGTTGTTGTTACATGATTTTCATTATTTAGTTTGGTTGTCCCTTATCAGTTTGCGGTCCTTCTGTCTCCGCGATATGCAGTCCATGTTGATTTTTCCACATCATTTTGGCTTGTAATTGGGCTGTGTGTTATAAGTCTAGTGACAATAATTTTTCTGAAAGACTGTATGATGGTATTTACATGTTCTAGGGCATTTTTGATAGCCTTTAACAGTCTGGATAGAATGGAGAGTTTGATCTATTTCAGAATGCTGAAAGAGGAAATCAACCTTTTGGACTGAATTGCATGTTCTTGTTCAAAGGTGCAGATAAATTTTTGTACAAGTTAATCGAGTACTCTCCTGCTTTTTGTATTGGTTATGAAGCCTTTCACGTCGTGCTGAACATCTGGAGAATTTTTGCTTTAGTTTAAACTTTTGTGGTGTTCATTCCATTCTCTTAACCCTTTCTTGTGGTTTAAGAATTCACTTCCAATAATCAAGATTCAACATCAACCAACCCAGCACTTTATGGAAAGACAATGTTTGCAATCCTTATGCCTGCAGGGATTCATAACTTTTTTTGCTTACTAACAATTTCTGATTGGTTGGACAAGATTGTCCCAACAGCAAGAAGTTCCCTGAGCCTGGAAGCTGAACGCCAGGATGGTTTGGTTTGCAATGAAGGATAAAGACAAAATTAAATTCCAACCCTATTTCTGCTCTGCCTCTGCAAGGCCGACCTATCTACCTTTGACCGTGCGGCTTGGAATGGGGAGCTGATGGACACAATGCGATTCAGATGGGGGCTGGTGACTAGGTTGTTTTAGGTGGGAATGATGATTGATTGGCCTTTCATGCATATGCTTTATTTGTGGATAACGATGCTTTTTCCTGGTGCAGTAAAACGTTGAGGAAAGGTGCGTTGTGACATGCAGTTAATGGAGATTGAGCTCAGGCCGCACCCTTGCGGAGGCCTGGAGGACAATGCATAAAGAAGATATCAATCGTCATCAATCATCTTTTCCTTTAATTTGCAGTCAAAAAGTATCAAGCTTTCTCTAATGATGTAGAAAGCTTTTGGGAGGTACTTGGTTAGGAAGAATGGAGGTCTGAAATGGGAATGGAAATAGGTGATTCTTATTCTAGCTGCTTGATTGAGGGGAGTTTCACTCCGATTTCGATTCCAATCATGAATTAAACACTTCAGAAAATTGGATCATTCTGATTTTCATTTCAATATATTCTGATTCGGATTCTGATTTCGATCACGAATCAAACACTCTCTTAGTGTAGTCCAGAAGGATCAATTTTATGGTTGGGGACCACGATTTGGTTTAGAATATTGTCATTTGGATGTACTTTATTGATAAGTAGGAACTATCTAAGAGAATGGGCTTCATCTTGCACACCAACAGTTTAGCATAGATCTTATATAGAGTAGTGCATAAGCAGATCGATTTATAGTGAATAGGCTCTGACGCATCATGTTTTTTTGGAATCAGAAGATCAACTTCCACACTTCGAGCATCTGTCCAATAGCAAAAAACTCTTGTATGATTGCGATCACCTTGGATCAAATGGGAGACCAATATCTCCTATAAAAGAGGAGAAAAGCCATCAAGATTCGGAGTTGTCTTTGGATATCGTCCAAAGAGCTCTTCGCATCTGATCCTTAGATACAACCTCCATTAGACTCTTATTCTCTTTCGTGACCACCTCATTGGGAAGGGATGGAGCAGTCTAGTCCTCGCCCAGCGAGATCAAAATAATTGAACAATCTCTTGTCTAATCCTCTCATAGGTCATCAATTATTGCCCCATCGCACCCCTGATCGCCTTGACTTGGTTCCTATGATGCCTTGATCTATCCTGAGCATGAGGTATTTGTTGGTGGATGAAGTATATCTGATTATGTACTTATTGTTCAGAAATTTATACATGACCTTTGGTGAGCTACATTCTGTCGCAGTCTCATAGTGATCAAGCATTAAATGGAGCGAGCTTATGATCACATGAGTTGAAGCTTTTTAGAGAGGGTTCCGTCAAACTTCGACTTTCATCCCAGATGGATTAGTCGGATCATGGTCTATGTTCAAGGTTCTTTGCCATCTTGATTAATGGATCGCAATCGGATTTATTTCACTCCACGGTCGGGTTGAGGCAAGGTTGTCTTCTGCCCCTCTATCTTTTCATTATATGTGCTGATGTTTTTTCACAATCCATCCTTGCTGCAGCCTCGGGGTCAGCCTTAAGCCCCTATGTGCCAGCCCCAAGCATCTAGTCGATCTTGCATCTTCTTTTTACAGATGATTGTTTGCTAGTGGGTCGGATTTCTGTTTGAAATGCAGTGGAGTTTCGAAAAATCCTGGTTAGACTTAGCAATTACATCCGATCCAAGTGGATTCCGATCCGATCTGGCCCTAATGGGTCGGGTTGGGCAACGTGTTGATCAAATTTTGATCCGACCCGACTTGAACTCAATAAATTTATATCTCGATCGGTTGGGTTCGGATAGTGGCCGCCCCACCCATTATCTGATCCGAATTCGATCCGATCTTATATATATATTCTGTTCAAATGTGGACTGGTTGTATGAAATGTGGATCTTATAATCTTTAGGCTTGGTTAAAACCTCAAAGGTTGAATAGTGGTAGTGGGTTATTGTTAGGGCTGCCAAAATGGGCTTGGTCCACAGAGCCGGTCCGATCCAACCCTGTAAATGGGATGGGCTGAGCTGCTATATGAATAGCCCAAATAACAATCGAGCCTATTTGGTCCACCCCACATCACTCCAAGGGCTAATATGGGATGGACTGGGCTAGTCCAGGTGGGCTATAAAAATTAAAAAAAAATTTAAAAAAAATTCAATTTCAAATTTTTAATCGATCTGGGGCTGGGAGGCTGGGATCCTAAGTTTTTTAATCCCAACTCCCGATCGTTGCCCCACATTGTCGGCCGCCGCCGTCACCCCGCTGCCCCCACGTCGTCGGCCGCCGCCGCCACCCCACTACCCCTACATCGTCACAGGACGACCGCCTCCACCGAGTAGTAGGACGATTGCCTCCGTCGAGCAGTAGGACGTCGAGCAGTCGGTTCCTCTCCCTTAACCCTTTCGCCCCTCCTCGTCGGTGTCACTGACTCTGGCCTTCGAATTCGATCACGAAGCCCCACATCGTCGGCCCTCTCTTTCTTTCCGCCGACGGATGTCCCTCCATCTAACCTTCGAGTTCGGACGATCCCCCTCCTCCTTCGGGCCCCTCCTTTTCGTCGACCGACGCCCCTTTTCTTTCCGACCATTGTCGACTGACAGACGATCGATGTCGCAGACCGGATGATTCCCTTCCTCCTCCTTGTCGTCGGTGCTGCCACCTCCGAGTCAAGCTCCAGAGTTAGGTCTCTCCCTCTCAGGCTCTCTGCCTCTCTCGGTCTCTCTCCATCACCGGCCCCCTCCTCTCTCGGTCTTTCTCCCTTTCGGTAGTCAGTATGAATATGATGAAGCTCTCTCTCTCTGAATTTCGGTCTCTCTCCCTCTCGGTAGTCTGTATGAATATGATGAAGCTCTCTCTCCCTTTCGGTAGTCGGTATGAATATGATACTCGCTCTCCCTCTCAGTCATTTGAGACTCAAGGCCCATGGGCTGGCCCGACCCGGTCCATGGCCCTTAAAGGACTGGGCTGGGCCAGCAATATTATGTCCATTTTTTGGATAGGTCTAGTCCGACCTGGCCCATCAAATTTTAGGCCTTTATGGGTCGGATCGGACCAGCTCATTTTGACAGTACTAGTTATTGTTCAATGCTTGTATTTTCATCTAGAAAATCTTATTTAAGTGGGGTGGATATCCGATTGGATCGAATATGGATAAAGAAAGTGTTGATCCGTCGGATATCGGGTCGGATTCGGATCGATCCAAACCCGCACCCCATCCGGCCCATTACCAAGTCTAATCCTGCTTAAGTATTATGCTGCGTCATCTCAGAAGGTTAACCTTTCTAAATCTGTAGTGGTTTTCAGTCTGAAGACACCGACCCAACTGCGCCTCGTGATTAAGGATACCTTCAAAATTAAAGAGCATAGTGGGACTCTACATTACCTGGGAGTTCCTATCATCGGTCGCAGGCTGAAGAGGGCTAAGTGTGTGGATGTTAAGCAATTGATTCGAGGGCAGTTGGAGGGTTGGCAAGCTCGTGCTTTATCTATGATGGGGCGGATCATCTTGGTGAGGTTTGTTCTTAGCTCCATTTTTATTTACTTGCTATCAAACATGATTCTCCTTAGATCCATGGTGGCTAAGCTGGAGCAACTTTTCTGGAGTTTCTTATGGAGATCCTGTTCGAGAGGTAGGGGAGGTGTGCATCTGCTTGCTTGGGAGAGGGTTTTGAGGGATGGCGGTCTGAGTATCCAGTCTTTAACTATGAGGAGAGAGGCCCTGATCGCGAGATATGCAATCTGGATTCTACTTAGTCCGAATTTTCTGTGGAGCACGATCATGATGGCTAGATACGGATCTTGGTCTGCAAGCGGTGACATCCGATCCAATCATAGTGCTTCATTTCTTTGGAGGGAGATCTATCCTCGTACATATGTGATTCTCCAAACACGTTGGATGATGGTGGACAGATGTTCTGTGAGCCTTCTGCATGATCGGTGGATTGAAAACCTACCCTTGAGTTATTGGCCGATCTTTATCAGTTCTGAGGTGTTGGATTCCATGAGAGTTGCTGATATTCTTCATGCCGATGGCAGGGGGTGGGATCGAGTAGTGATGTCCCATCTGTTTAGCGAAGAGCTGGGGGAGGGTGTTGTCCATTGCGACTCCTATCTACAGCCATCCGGATATTGGAGTTTGGGGTCACTCCTGCACTCCAAGGGCTATAACAACGGATCTCTATCGGTTCTATAGGAGTGAGCCCACTAGCCATAGGGATGTCGGGTGGATTTGGAGGATTGGTGTGCATCCAAGGATGAGCTTGTTCCTTTGGAAAGTAGCTTGGGGCTAGCTCTCGACGAGATCTCTCTTGCGAGCTCAAGGTACGAACATTCATCTTGTCTACCCTTGCTGCAACTTCGAGGAGGAGACCATGGAGCATATTTTGTTCCAATGCCTGAGGTCAAGGCATGTTTGGTCCTTAGCTGGCTTATACATGCAGGTTGTTCAAGTGGAGGTCCCTACCGAGGCTTTTCTGAAGCTCTTGGAGGTGGCACTTCCAGAGCGATGGGCATCCGAGCAGCTTTGGAGGTGGCACCTCCAGAGCGGTGGGCATCCGAGCAACCTATGTGGCCCTCCATATCTAGCTGGTTAGGAATGGCCTAATGTTCAAGTCCACAAGGTCTTCTGTGAGGTTCATTGTGGAGAGAGCCTTAACCACAGCGGAGATGATGGATATAACGTATAGACCATCGGAGATCTAGAGGTCTCATCCTGCTCATGCAGCGATCCATCGGGTGTTCATTTCATGAGAGTCCTCTCTTCCATCGTATTTGAAGGTCAATTTTTATAAGTGTTAGAGGCAAGCTTTGTGATTTAAGGGCCCAACCGATGTTAGGTGGATGGCAACGGGAGGGCCTTATCTACTGGAGCTCACAAAGCCCTGTGTAGTATGAGTGGAGATCGTGTTTGCTCGGAGGACTTTAGGAGCTGGTCAAATGGTTATTGAGGATGACTTTATTACAGTGATATTTTGACTATAGAACTGTAACCATTGTAGAGCCACTCATCTCTTTCTGCATGATGTTTCGATCTTGTTAGGAAGATATATGTTTCAATCTTATCAGAATGATATACTATTTTAGTCAGGCCTGCAGGATCTTTCATTTTTTGATTCACTTTATTATTTTTATAAAAAAATTATTTGAATAAATTAATATATCAAAAAAAAAAAGAAAAAAAAGAACCAGATTGCGGATATTTCTGAGATCTATGGGATCTTTTGTTTTTTGATTTACTTTATTATATTTATAAAAAAATTATTTGAATAAATCGATATATCAAAAAAAATTGATTTATTTTATTATATTTATATAAAAATTGTTTGAATAAATCGATATATCAAAAAAAAAAAAAAAAACCAGATTGGGATGGTTAGGAACCGTGGTGTTAGTGTCTGCATATGTCTTCGTATGCGGGGAGGGGCATCGGCTTCCACAGGTCCTACATATTTCTTTTGGAATCTGCTGAAGTGCTACAAGATGGATTTAGTTGACCATTTGCTTGATGTTCATCGGGGCCTGAGATATCATCTACTGTAGATCTGAAGCGCTAGACTGCGTAACCAACCTTGTAGATCAGGACTTCTCTATTGGTCTAAAGCAAAAGGAGAGGATTCTCTCCTTTTGAACTTTATAGATTGCTTGAGCTATGAAGCATTGTGCAAATGTCAGTTCCCAGTCCGACTGATACTAGCTGCCATAATGATTGTAATACATTTGAAAGAGATGAAATAAGGCCTCTGTCCTTTCAACACTGATCCTATAAAACCTGATCATTGCAAGCAAATTTGGAAGAACAGACCAAAAAATATTGCAAAACTACTTGTCATCTAGTGTTCAGAAATAAGTTTTTAATGGCCTTTGGTGCATTGAACACTTACAAATGATGAATCTTAATTCTCCTGCCACCTGTAATTCCAAACTAAATAGCAAGCATATTGTCTCATAACAATTTGAAAAGGACCAGATATGCAATCCGCATGACAGCTACCCTCTCATAATTTTGAGTTATAAATTATATTCCAGGTTACAGAAAAAAAAAAAAAAAAAAAGCCTCAATGGCTTTAAAGAATCAATTTACTACCACCAGAAAAGGAAAAGAAAAAAAAAAGGGAAAAGGGAAAAACCCGAGCACATCAGTTAAGAAGAGATCTTGCTAAGTGTTCACGAGCCGTGGCTAGGGCTTGAGATATGGTCTGCATATAAAAGTTCCAAACGATACTTCAGAAAGATAACGCCGCAAGAACCCAACCAACTTACTTTTGAAAAAAGAAAAAACAAAAAACTTGGGCATAAAATAAATATAGCGGGCACCTGCTCAGACAAGGATCCAGCCCCCTCCAGGCCCCGGGTTGCAACTTTTCCGGCAATGACACTAGCATCTGTTTCAAGAACCATCCTGCAAGGCAGAATGAAAGTCTTTCGCATCACATCTCTTAATCCAATTCAAGAAAGCAGCAGGAGAATGAAATCATAAGCATGGTTATATCTATTAAATTTTCATTAATTGATAAAAGCAATTATCTAAACACTCGTTCATGAACCCAAATTGTGCAATATATTATCTTTTTTTTCCCCTGCAGTTTTCAATTTCCAGGAGTATGTTCCCTCTAGCTTCACTGCTATAATTCTACATCAACATTGTGAAGGCAGACGCCATTTCCCACAATTTGCAGTGCAGTCCCGACTGGAGGCTCTTATTAGTCTTCAGAAGCAAGTATTTTCCAGCTTTAATTCCTTTTGCAAAAAAAGTTTATTTCCAGCTTTAAGAATTTTCTGTAGATGTTGTTTCAGAAACTAAAACTTCCACAATATTCTCCACGTTCATCAAATAAGCTTAACATAGCCAACTTAACATTGGTTTACATGCACATACTGAAATTCCTGCTGGCCCAACAAGAAATACTAACGGAGAAATTTTTTGTGCACCGCCTAGTGTAGAAAATTCGACGTGGAGTGCACCGTCTTATCCAATTGGTCCACATAACCACAGTTTCCCAACGCACATTTAATACCAGCAGATCGGCTTTTTCGTTTCAAAATTTTATATGACGAAAATACTCTTTTTAAAAATTATGA
The DNA here is from genome assembly GCF_000442705.2 of Elaeis guineensis. Lineage (NCBI taxonomy): Eukaryota > Viridiplantae > Streptophyta > Magnoliopsida > Arecales > Arecaceae > Elaeis > Elaeis guineensis. The sequence continues at coordinate 3,667,480 of NC_025997.2, read as the reverse complement.
CATCCTTTCTTAAAAATTATAATACCCATTCACAAAAATTATAATACCACCTACATAAAAAATTAAACTGAAATGGGGTATCATAATTTTTGTGAAGGGGTGTCATAATTTTTAAGAAGAGATGTCATAATACTGTATGGAGAAAAAAAATAATGAATATACACAGAAAAAGTATTATCACACCTCTTCTTAAAACTTATGACATCCCTTCACAAAATTATGATACTCCGCTTCAGTTTAGCCTTTTATGCAGGGGGTGTCATAATTTTTATAAAGGGATGTCATAATTTTTAAGGGATGTCATAATTTTTAAGAAGGATATTTTCATCATATAAAATTTTTAACGAAAAACCGACCTGCTGGCATTAAATATGCGTTGGGAAGCGATGGCTATGTAGACCAATCAGACAAGCCGGTGCGCTCCACATTGGATTTTCTACACCGCAGGCAGTGCACAAAGAATTTCTAATACCAAGAGAATGCCAGAAAAAATAATAAGCAATAGGCCCCAAGGCTTAGCTCGGGAATAATTGCAAAAAGGGAGCATACCCTCCATCAACAATTTCATCAAGGCAAAGAAAGATCAAATCCAGGTTTTCAAGTGCTGTCCGTTTATCTACCTCATTCCTGGAACAATATAGGAATCAAATAAAAGACCACAACTTCATGCACCTAAAAATCATGACAAACAGGAGGATGCTGATAAGAAACTGGCAAGACCTGAGAAGAAGGCCAACTGCATCAAAGAACCCCTGAAGCACTGTGGTTATAATGAGTTCATTCTCATCATCTCCCGCGGTAACAAAAATATGCAGATCCTGAACAAACTTGTACACGACGATGTTACCGTCAAACAATGTTATCTCCGCTGTAAATGATAAGACTATCATTCATCAGCAGTACATAAAAGATCCACAGCTCTTTGACAAAGATGCCAGAAAAAACTACGGCAATTAAATCTCATCTCAAAAAGTTAATGAAGATGGATGGCATGGAACTGAAACATAACACAAGAAAAAAGACAATATATGTGGTCCAGCACTGCACCTACCTCAATGGGGCAAAATCTCCCATCTACCAGATGAGGGATAAAGAACGTACCACAGCACTGATCAGTGTGCTCACTAAAATTGTGTGATAGTCCTTCAATTTTTTCACTCAAAAAAAAAAAAAAAAATCATACTTACACCTTTCTGCCACCCTACTTCTTGCTTTAGATAGAAAACCTCTTTTTTTTTTTTTTTAATTTATTTTGATGGGTTTGGTTGGGGGGAGTGTTTTGAGGTGCAGGGTGTGTGTGAGGTATGGTTGTTGCAGGTATACTGTACTTCCAACTGTCCCAAGGAGTCAAGGGTGAAGGCAAGCAGATTCAGAAACATTAAAAAAAAAAAATGCATGCATTGATACATGAGATTCCTTACAGCGGTGTTTTAAAAATTGTCCGATTTCCCAACCAAACTAAGATGGGAGAGGGTAGATGATGAGGCATTAAAATGCATGCAAATAGTCATGAGATAACTTGCAACAAAACATAATGGATCATGAGGACTTGAAATAATTTGAAAGACTGAAAAGGATGAATGCACTAAGGATAAGGCATAAATTTGAGGGAAAATGAACTTCTGCCCTTATATAAACTTTGGATAAAAAATAGCATAGAAAACAAGATTAAAGAGAAATCACACGCAAGGTTTTCTAAGGGTACCATATTTTATGGCAAAAAAAACCATTAAATGTTTCAAGCAAGAAATTATACAACCTTTCATTGAGGATAATGCACAAGTCAGAGATTCTAGCACACAAGCACTGGCATGTAAACTGTGAACAGATAAGTGTAAGAAGATATGTAAGTATTTCCACATGTATATGTAGACATGCCACAACGAAAAAAAATAATGACAAAAAAAGCTGAAAATGAAATTGCATTAAAGTCACCTTCAGTTCGAGCATTTGTCTTCAGTGTCTTAGTAAACACAGATTTCTCAAATGCCAATTTTGCAGCCAGTGTTGGCCAGTCATCTGTGTAATATTTTACAGCTACCCGTTTCCCCTCAGAGTCAAGAAGAAGAATGTTTTTGATTGAAGGACAAGACTCCTGCAAACATACAAACAATTTGTAGAATTAAATATTCACAAAACAATACAAGGAAATTGCTGAAATTTTATAATTGTGGACATATCTTGGCCATATCCTCAATTATGACCGTAACTGTCCAAAAATTTCTGCTCTTTTGATCTCCCCAAGATAAAATGACATTTATTTATAGTGAGTCATGTTTTCTTGTTGTTCCCTAAATGGTGCCATAGTACGAAGTACAGAAAGGGACTATTTTAGAAGGAATAAAAAGAAAGTACATCCAAAATACAAATAAAGATGTTTATGGATGATGAAGGATGCATATGAACAATTAATGGAGAAATAAGAAGTTCTTAGGGGACCACTTGAGGTTTAAGATCTTAAATTCAGCACATTATAGATACAAGGGAGCGTGATTGCAGATGGCCGGGCAACTTTGTTCATGTCTACAGAATCATAAGCCTTGGTAAGAAGGGTCAGGCTAAAACTGAAGTATCAAACAAGATGAAAATGGAGACAAGAGAAACTTTATTGGAAGTTGCGAGAAGAAATATGCTGATGCTTTTAAATATATAGGAAGTCCTTCCATCACAGATGAACTTGGAAGATTCTTTAAAAAAAAAAAATGAACAAAAAAATGTGAAGCGCAAGAACAGATGGTAGAAAGGAGTAAGGGAATTTCACACTAGACTTAATTGATTGCAAAGCAGGATCTCTTAAACCAACCCAAGCAGATAAAATAAGGCCTGTCACTATATGTGTGTGTGTGTGTGTGTCTATATATATATATATATGGGGCAGACTTGGGTAAGGTTGATTCGATTTGGGCTCAGATCTGGTCAAATCAAAACTACACAATGGGGATTCTAGCCGTTAAATGTGATCTCCTACCTTAAAACTGCTTGCACAAAAAAAATCATATAATTTGAAGACTCCTAGCTTATGCATCAAGCGATCAAAAAATATATCTAATTCAATTTTATTTAGGCTGTCCAATTTTTGACTACTTGATGTATAGGCTAGGGATCTCCAAATCATATGATTTTTTGTGTGCAAGTAGTTTTGAGGTAGTAGATCATATTTAACGGCTTGGATCATCGATGTAAGATTTCTATTATAGGGTTTCGACTTGATCAGATTTAAGTTCAAATCCGATCAACCTGATTCTAACCTGGCTATATATATATATAATATGAACCTAGCAGATTTACTTACATAACTATATATTGGAACTTATATATGTAATGCAAGCAAAATTCCTACATGAAACTAGAAGGTTTTTTTTTAGATTTAATAATTGAACAATCACTATAGTTTTCCCCGTCCCTCCATCAAAGCCCTTGGTTCACAAATGACAACACATAGTTGTATGATAAACCTTATAGGACTACAAATGACAACTTGTACTTTGCATAGGAGAGTGAACAATAGCATCTGACTATTATCAGATATCACCAGTTTTTTAACAATTTCTACAATTGTTTATGTTCATGGAATGATGAATTTGAGGTAAATTTCTTACCGAAAATCACGAAACATAAATTTTGAATTATCTGATTAGGTTGTATGCTACTGTTTATATTAAAAAATGCAATGCACAGTTGATTTAATATGGAAAAGTATCACCATGAAGGAAGGATACCCGTAACATGCAACAATATCAGATAGCAACATAGCATCCAATATAACCATAACCCCCGCCCTGCATGGTGCCATGGGAAGAAGGATGATAGGACACAGACCTAGATACCACCCAAAAAAAAAGGGGGGGAAAAAAAAAAAAACAGAGAGAATAAACCTCCAAACGTCTTGTTGCTGCCATGCTGCCACCACCACACCCAAAATGTAAAAGCTACAAAAACAGCTCAACATTATAAAGAATATGAATCTCATAAATCATCCAAATTTGGACATTACTTGATTGCCCAAATGGGCCAAATCTTAAAAGCATGTTCTGTTGATTCAAAAATATAGATGAATCAATATGATGAAAAGATTGAATAGATAGAGCTTCAATGCTACTGGTCAGGTGATTAAATTTTGTATAAAAGTTTTATTATTTGTTCAGATTGAGATCATTATTGTTCATTGAAAATTGAGGTTGTAATGGATATTAAAGCCTTACATATTTTTTAGGGCTTTGCCTCTTTGTCATATCCCAAACCCAACATCTAGATCGGCCACGCGACACAACTGCACACTCCCTAGGGTAAAAAATCCTAAAGAATATGCAAAATCTTCAAATCCATTGCAACCTCAAATTTTCAATGAACAATAATGATCCCAATCCAGATGAGTAACAAAACTCGTATAATTACAAAATTCAATCACTGGACCAGTACCAATGAAGCTCTATCCATTCAATTTTTTCAGTAATTTGAAATTAAAAGACCACATGATGATTCCTATTTACATCTCTAGGAGTAATGCCTCTTTGGAGACATCGGATAAAAAAGTCGATATTATAAGAAATTTTCAAAATACAAGAAAATCTTGAACCCCTCTTTCTCCATGCAACATTTATCATTCAATTTCAAATTCAATTATACTTTTAATTTCAAATATTATCACGATATTCTTAAGCAACAAAATATTATACAAATCTATAACAGCATTGAAATATTATGAAAATTATGGAACAACAAAGTTGAGATTAAAAGATGATTGGAATGTTATGATATGCATAAGCAGAAAAGACAGCATTGAAATATTATGGAAATATATAACACTAGCAAAATTATTTGGAATTCAAATTATCATGATATGAGTGCATTAACAATAGGCAAAGGCAAGTAAGCAACAAAACTATATATTTTGAATTTATTGATGCTATAGCAACCTGTGAGTTGCCCTACAGATAGACAGAATTGTACTTCTTGCCTGAAGTAACTGATGTTAAGGAATCGATGTTTCAGATCTGTTGAAATGGCTAATGAATTATCATTGAAGTAATTATACAAGATATTTTCTTGAACTAACATCCAACAATGACAACTCTACGTTCCTACAGGCACCAATTAAGTGGTTGCATCCAGCAGTACTTTTGTGCTCATGAACGCACAGTTGGAATGTTTCACAAATTCCTAACCAAGTGAAATTTGGTTAGTTGCCCAAAGAGATTTTTTAATAACTTCTCATCAATATCCATTCCTTGTAACACTAGCATCTATTTCTTCTTGATCATTCTTGTCTGTTTTGATGTATATCTACGAATCAACTAGCTTAACTGGAGCTTCCAGCTCTCCAAGTACTGATCTTCATCCCCATCAAAAAGATCTTGAGGGACGAGTGCACTAACGACTCATCACGTAATCGTTCCAAACCATCAGAGATCTCAGGGTTTATACGTTATCTTAATTCCAAGAACGAAAGGAATGATACCAAGAATGATCAAATATGGAATTCCTATCATGGTTAACTTAATAAATTTCAAGATCCAAACAGATGAGGATCCTAAAAACTGGAGATCTTATAAAACCGCAAGTTCTTGATCTTGTTCCATTGCATATTCCAATGGCGGTCCCCCTAAGAACAACTTATTTTTGTCCAGAAACATTACAGGTCTTAGGGTTTATACGCTTGTTTGATACCAAAAACGGAAGACATCAAGCCAAGAATCCCCAGATCTGAAAATCCTCCCTTAATATGCTAATAATGTTGAAGATCCATATAGAAAATAATGTAGAAACCTATAAATCTTATAAAACCCTAAGTTCGCTGAATTCAAGATCACGATGCATAAACCGGAGGAAAACAAAAATCTACATGTGACCTTCCTTTTTGATTCCAAGAAAAAGACAATGTCAGAACAGCCAGATGAGTCTATAGACGGATCAAAAGAATCCGATCTCGAAAGAAGAGAAATGAGAATGCCTCGTAGCAATTCATTGGCATCCCAACGAGAAATTCATTTCAACTTTGGAAACGACGGATCCGAATAAGATCAAAGAACAAAAAGCAAAAGTTCGAATAATGAATTACCGTATCCATAAGATTGAAGCGGGGAGAGCGACCTGATTCGATCAAGGACCAGAGAACGAGAAGCCTCCAATACACTAGAGTGAGCAGGGGAAGAGCATGGAAGCAGTCGAGGAAAGCAAAGTGGAGATCCAGTATATTTAAATATATATACTGGATCGTGGGAGGCCTGCGGTCCCACCGGACCCACCGCCAGGGGTCCGGAGCACCTGAAAAGTTCAGCGCATCTCGAGTTTCCAGGTGGGCCTAAACATTCTTTCCGGTTATTATTTTTTAATATATATTTAATATTAATAATTTTATTTTTTTATTTAAAATTTTGAACGATGAAAATATTTTTTTTATAAAAATATAATATTTTTTAGTTATATTATAATATCTTATCATCAAATTATAATTTTTTTTATAAAAAATTATAATTTCTCTTTTCAAGAATATAATAAGGAGAATATTTTTATTATTAAAAATTTATAAAATTTTTGAAGGATAAAAATATCTTTTTTTTTTTATAATATCTTATGAACAAATTACAACAACACCTCGTGAGATGTAATAATTTTTTTAAAAGATAAAAAATATTTTTATTATTCAAAATTTCAAACGAACAAATGGAATTATAGATATTAAATACATATTAGAAATTAATGACTATATAGCACAATTAATTGAGATGATGTATTATTTTTATACCAGATGTGATGTACAAAAATTTCTCTTAGTAGTTCGTACTTTGATTGATTGCCGGCCTTTCTATAGCTGGATTTTGGACTAGATGGCTGGATCTGGATGTGGACCTGGATCCGGACACACATGGATTTGATTTTGCTGGATTGGGTTCAGATTATACATCCGCTATCAACCATATTGTATATAATAGAATGATCAATTAAAAAAATTTTAAAAATTTATTGAGGAGTGTAATGCTAAATAATATATAGAAATTTTTGCATGTGAACCTTACAAGTTCAGCATCCAATATTAGAAGGTTAGGACTTCAGAAAAACTCTAGTGATTTTGGAAACAATGTTCAGAGCACAACTAAAGCACTTAATTTTGGTTCAAGTGTTTGTTGGATGAATTCTTTATAGGATTTTGCTATAAGCACTTATCAGATGAACCCTAGCCACCTTTGCATGGAGAATATACGTGGAAAGATGGAGAGGCTAGAGAAGGTTTTATCGTTAGATATTGTTGTGGTACAATTTTGTTAGTTGGCTGTGCTTCTGGATATGGATGATAAAGGCTAAGAAAAATTTTTTGTGCATCGCGTCCATCATGTGGCTCATGCACGAAACTGATGAAAAAAAAATTTTTTTTTCTCATACACTATTTGACTCCGTATGTGAGCCAGTCACCGCGCACACCGCCCGTGGGCACAAAGAATTTTCCTAAAGGCTAATGGTCGGGAACTAAAGCCCACGCTTGCAGTGGGTCAGCATGCAATGGTGGAGGATACCAGCCAGAGAACAAGGAATTAAACTATAAAAATTATTTAAAAATATTTATGGAATTCGGAGGATCAAAAACATAATTTACACCCGTTTGGGCTACTACTGCTGCTACTATTATATATTATATTAGAAGGGGTAGTATTTTGGAATATCTGGTTTTATTACCCCAAAATAATGCTATCTAGCAATGTTGTACGGATTGTGCTTTCTTACCAAACATCTAAATTTTCTACCCTTGTTTGTTTGGCAATTTAAATATTCTATCTGGATAAAAGTACGAGCTGCTTGACTGACTTTAATTGGAGTGTAACCTTGAGAGATCAATGGCCTGAAAGGTAAAATCCGGGCTTGATATCATTTATATTGGAATTAGAAATCGAGGGGTGTAGATTTCATTGTTTTAGGGGGTGTAATCTGGCCCAGTTTGGGCTGGTAAGATTCGTGCTGTGCATTATCCTTTATGTGCAATATATTTACTTATTCTGTGGTTGATAACTGATTTCAAAATATTTAAGTCCCCTGTTTACCAAAAATATTTGACTCATCACGCAGCAGTGAGGATGCAAGATTTTCAGGTGCTTGGTCTGGTTACTCACTGACACCTCAATCTTGGTAGCTGGATTCAGCCAGTGCACCATTAAGCTGCCGACTGAAGACTCAAATGTTAGCAGCCAAACAAATAGATAATAGCTTGGATTGGTGCACCCATTTTCAGCTAATGGAGGCGTCCTTTTAGAAGAGATTAAACAAAGAATGGAGTCCTAGAGAAAGGTAGTTGAAGGAAAGGTACATAAGGATGGGAAGAGAGGAGCTCTTTGCTCTTTAGAAGCGACATTCTAGATATTGGTAATAGGTAAATGTCCAGTTATCAAGGTTATGTTTTTAGTCAATAACTTTTGATCATGTCTGGATCCAAGATAAATATCATATACTGAATTTTAGTCAATAACTGGTATAGATCGAGGGCACTGATGTTTTTAACTTTTGATGATATCCAATTGCCAATGTGCCATGCTAGTCTGAAGGGTTGAAATTGCAGTACAAGCTTTAATTTAGATAATTGATTCAACAAAGTGGGATTATCAATTGGGTTTTAGTAGGACACAGTGTTCCACATGAACATCAGTGAACAAATAATAAGTTCCACCAAGAAAATAAAGAAAATATGGATCAAATTATTTTAAAATGACCATACTACCGAACCTTGATTCAATGGTAGACCCCTTGCCACTTGTGGCAAGGTGGGATTAGTAACTACACTGGTCCTCGCTTCTACTCTCGTACATATGAGTTTCCGGTTCTACAAGCAGTGGCTTGATTTATTAGAGAGCCTAGGTAGAGGTATGGCGGGTCCTAGGTAGGTGGAGAATAATCGTGCCAGTTTCGAAAAGAAATTCCAAGAACACATTGCTCAAGACAAAGTGGCTGCAAGGTAGAAGACGGAAAATAGCCTCGCCTTTTTTTTTTTTTTTTTCAAAAAAAAAAAAAAGTAGTGTTCCCGCTTGCCAACTGGGTAACCACCTAAATTAGACTTATTTACACGCTAGATGGCCCACTTAATTAAGCCCGAAAGCTTTCAGATGGTCCTAGGCCTTGGAATTAAAGTCGATGCATGCAGTCAGACCTGACGTACAGGTCGGCCTATTAATCAGACCTGGGCTTGTCTAACTTTAGTTACAACCTTGGGTTGAGTCCGGCACAATCTTGGCCCAGCCCGCCTGATGAACAGATCTAAACCTTCTTGTTAGGTTATGTATCCTTTTTGTCTCAAAAAATAATCTCTTATTTTATATTAAAGCAAGAGGAGAGATGAAAATTAGTTCTCGGTTTTTTTAAAGAAACTCTGAGAACAAAGTTGATTTGGAGCTTGTCAAATAGGATCAATTCCCTATTCGAAATGTCCCTACTCCCCAATCTCTCAACTCTCTCTCCATTGGAGCATTTCTTTAATTCATTTTTTTTCCCCTCCTTTTCATGCCTTTTGCTTGTATCTACTAATGCAACACTATGGTTGGTCTTTTCCTCCTCTTGCTCCAACACATGCTAATCTCCACTGATCAAGTCCAACACATTGTGATTTGGATAGCCGTTCGTGGAAACAAGAAGCCGTGATCCTAGTGATTAAGCACGTAAGCCCATATGGGAGACCTACACTCATTAAATAAATAACATGTAATGCTTGCTTGCACTACATTGTATTGAACTACTGAAAGAATAAACTAATGCACACCAAACCACGCCTGATCAATGATACCCCTGCTTACCTCAGCTAACAACATATAAACCAAAATTAATGAGCTCCATCCAATCAAATGAAGTTCCCTTGGTGGACGAAACACAGCTCCCGTTGAAGACCTTTAGCAAGGCAAATCAGTGGTCACAGATACGTGCATTAATATATTATGAGGTTTAAGCACATGAATTACATAAATGCAAGATGTATATATGGTATTCCGAAGAAAGTTGACATAATTTTATAGATAAAGTTGTGAGCAAGATTTACGTCACTGCTGATGCTAGCTACTTGCTGGCTGTGCTGCTCCTGTCGAGATCAAGGAAGCTCATGATCTGATTTGATCGATTGCAGCGGGAGGCAAGGTAATAAAATGTGGGTGGGTGAAGCCTCTGCAAAGTGCCCACCAACTTCCATTTGACCAAGTGCACCTAAAGTCTGTTAATTTCATCTGACTCCATAGTCCAACGTAGCCACCTCAAATCCATGACGTCTGCGACCAACCACCATTTGGAATTAGATGCATCTAGGACCGGTCACGGACGCTTCCAAAGTCGTAATATAGGAATTAATATGGTAATTATGTGGTCCACAATTATGTACATCTTGATGAACGGTTACCAATGGGTCATAGCTAATTTATTTTAAATAACAAGTACTGCTCTGCAGTTTTTAATTTATTTGTTGCAATTGATTGCGGGGTTGCCATGTCCGCAGCTGGGATCTAATGAATTTTTCATGTGTACGTGGCAGGCTTCGTGAAGCATTTTCCTCATGTAAATTAGTGCGTACTGACTTTGCCGCTCTGCTTTCTTTTATTGGAGAGAGAATTGTCAACAAAGCTCACATATGCCATGTGGTGGTGTTGAGGGAGGATTCCTCGCAATTCCAATCAGTGTCATGGTCCTAGCTGACACGGCAAACATATCTTTCTTCCTCTTATCAAAATAAAACATATCTTTCTTCCAAAGTCACATCTTTCGCTTGTAAGGGGTAACAGCACCAGCATTGTCACATAATGCCCGCTGTAAATTCCGGTCATCACTTAATTTGTTTCCGATGTGTACATATTAATTATCTTTCAGACATTCAGGATAACAACTTATTCAGATAGTTTTTCATCATTTAAAGTACACGGGCACATGGCCATATTTCTCTGCCCTGCTAATTTTTATTTTTATTTTCATGAATTTCAATTAGAATACTAATAAATCTTAATCTGTTCGTTTGTTGCAAAGACAAATCCACATGTTCCTAAGCGAAAAGGACAATTCCACATCATGTTATTACCGACTTCATGTTGTTACTGATAAAAGTCATAATCTAGAACCAGATTTAATGGCATGAGACCATTTACAGGTATGCTGCTCAAGCATTAAATGCTTCGATCTCCCATAACATAAACGTTTGGCATTTGAATTTGAACCTGTCTGGTTTGCCTGCAGCTTTCATAAGTCAGCGAAGTTTAATGCAGCGGGATAAAAAGTCTAGGAATTCTCGTAGTTCAACCAGCGCTTACGTGTCTATCAAAGCGCCAGATTTCTCAGACGTGTAGGTCTCTTCTTTCGCTTGTGCGTAAAGTCGAGGAAAAGAAGGGTCGCACACCGGGGTCATTCTTTATCCGAAGCCACTCATCACGGAAACGCGCTGCAATGTTGAAGCTTAGGCGGCCGACGCCTCATGTTCCAAGGGCCTTTTTACACTGCCGAAGTGGAACCGACACTTGTTTGCGGAAGTAAATGTCCTCTAACAGTCTTAACTGCAGATGCTTATAATTTTATGTACAAAATTAAAAGATGAATGATGTGATAGCCATCGACGGCCTTTTGCGTTACAAAAGTCGCACCACTGAGCATCCTATTCAAGCTTTGGGACCATGACGTGTCCCAACTAACCTTAGATTGAGCCTACCACTCAGCTTTAGGAAATTCCAAGGACAAAATGATGATGGCCGTTGTTTCCTTACAACAGCATTTATTTTTCCTTTCTGATAAAAATGTCATAACGGGATCTTAAGTCTCCTAGATTGTCCTATAAATTTATAATATCATATAGAAGGAGACCAGAATTTTGAGATGAAAGACCATGTCATGTTTGCATGAGTATCCGATCACATCCCAAAGTCAGTTTGAGACATGTCATTGTTTCTGATCATGTGCGGTTGCGCATCTCTCAACTCAAGAAGGCACAACCACCGTGTCAATTTTTTGAACTGATATAATCATCTTTTCAGTTCACGTACATTTGAGAAAAATAAAATCGGATATTGTTGAGATAGCTTCACTTTAATTATTACCGAGATGAGATTACAAACAGAAATTTACATATAGTAATATACATTTATTTGCCGAGATACATGTTCCATGGTCAAATTAGACAAATAATAGACAATCTCCCAATTCCGAAAAGGATCCATCGTACAGGTGTATCGGCACTATCCAAACCTTTGTAGATCCGCTCCCACCATCAAATTTCAGGATTCACTTAAATCATGATCACTTGATTAATGCACGTGAATTATATTATTGACAACTTTTCCTTGCAATGACCAATCCGATCAAAAGATTCTTCAATTCCACACCAATTTTTTCGTGAATCCTGGAGGAAATTTCGCATATGATACTATTCTCTCCTTCGTGAAGGTGCATCCACTATTTCCAGTCTAAAGCGGTAGTCACTTGAGTGTGAAATGAGAAGCACGAGTAGGAATGCAACACAGATCCCGTTCCCATTTTGCTCCTCCCTTCTACCAGTAGTAATGTAACACATCCTCGAGGGCACACATTTCTGCTGACTCGTTCTCCTCCTCTTTTAAAATTCTCACAAGATCAAACGGGAGAACAATGACTCCTGATTCTAGAAGGAAAGGACTCGAAGCTTTTTTTTTTTTTTTTTTTGGTAAATAAGGACTCGAAGGTTTCAAAACAACATGCCGTCCCCCACGAGGGCCACCACCAGCGACTCGTTCGTGCATGCTGTCGTCACCACTCTCTCACCCTTACGTGTCAACCAAAAAAAAATCCAAGTGTCTTCTTTCAGCAAGGCAACTTGAGGGCTCCTCTGGTACCACCACCAACAAAAGTCACAATATGAAAACACGTTTCCTTGAGTCGCAAGAGGTTAGAACTATGAAGAAGCCTATAAATATTAGACATCCCCATGCCTCACATCTTCCATTCTTTCCAAAAGGAGTAATCTGGCTTTGGTTGTTTCGTTATTAATTAAAAGATGAAGAGATTAAGAGAAGAAGGTCACCAGGTAGAGAGCATCAACATGGCTAAAGTTCTCATATTTCTCTCTCGGGGTGTCGAAGAGGTCCGGGACTCGCCGGGCCGGGTGTTCGAGTGCAAGACGTGCAACCGCCAGTTCCCGTCGTTCCAAGCGCTGGGCGGCCACCGGGCGAGCCACAAGAAGCCGAGGATGATGGGCGACGGCCACGACCAGGCCCAGAGCGCGCTGGTGAAGCCCAGGGTGCACGAGTGCTCCATCTGTGGGCTGGAGTTCCCCATTGGCCAGGCCCTAGGAGGCCATATGAGGCGCCACCGTGGCGCGACCGAGAGTTTTGGGCACGGGCTCGTGGAGAAGAAGCCTGATGGGAAGAGGGCATTGTGGCTGGATCTGAACCTGCCGCCATCCGAGGCGCTGGACGACGTGGAGTGCAGGAAAGTAGGGCTTAGTTTCGAGTTTGTAGAGAAGACTCCTATGGTGGTGGATTGCTTCCATTAATCAAACATGACCTTGTGGACCATTGTTTGGTCCTTTCTTGCCTTCTACCTTTCCTTTTTCCCTTTTTTAAATGTTGGTGTTGGTTTTTGGTGGGTGGGGGGGGGGGGTGTGGTTGGGCTGTGTAGGGGAGGGTGGTTTCAGTACATATAGTCCCTTTGGGATGCGATATGTTAATATTTTGTTTTTGTTATTTTTTCTCTTCTTTTTTTTTGGTTGTGGATATATAGGGCCAGAAGCGGTTGTTTAGAATCATATATATAGCTAGATTTATGACTGACACCGGTCGATATGCTAACATGCTCCCCCCTTACGTCCACTGAAATTTTGGCTAATTTAGTTGGGTTTTGTATATTTGTATGAGTCCAGGCGAAATGTTTATGATTGGTGAATAGACATAAAGATTGAACTCAAATTTCATCAAGGCACTATAAGATTTTAAATTATTGCATTTCCCTTAAAACTTTGAAGGACACCTCCTTGGGTGTACAGCAGCTCACGAGTTGGGGATGTGGTGTGTAGTGTTAAATTCGAACCATAAGTTACATATTTATGTTACATGTATATGTTTTACGTATATATTGTTCAGAGGACTTCAATTCACAGTCTTCTCTTTCTACATATATGTTTGGGTTCAGGTAGCATTTTGGTTCAAAGCAGCTTAGCGCATACTGTACATCTCCACATCCATTTTGGGGTTGCAATTGTGTATTTCTTTGGATTATAGACTCCTATTTGTACAGAACTCTTTACTTTTTCTAACATAGCTTCGGCCGTTTCTTACCAAAAAAAAAAAAAAATTCGAACCAGAAGTTTAAACCTTCCGGTGAAAATTTAACATGCTATCAGAACCCATGATCTTTCTTCCCTTCAATTCTTTTTGAATCTGTTGTCCCCCTTTAGATTCCATCCTTTTTCGAGCCCAATACCTGAAAGAGAACCATTGAGAGGGTGGTAATAATCCTAAGCACGCGTTGATGTTTGCAGGATCCTATGGGTGCGCTCTCCAGTCGAGGTGGTAGACCGGCTCGATGCGATAATTTCTGCTCGATAGATCCATTTTTCGACGTGACCTGGTAAGCATGGAGAGGCCAATGCAAACATTTTTAAATGATGATCAACTACCCGTTGATTTCGGTTAGTGAGCGTCACTGACACCTACATGCATGCATGTGCCGCTCTCTCACGCACTCTGCAAGGAAAAACCATCGCATCCTCATGGTGCTGCGTTTGTTTCATTTCTACGGCAGGAGTAATAATTTATAAACAGTGATGTTGTTAGTTTAACATGAATACAGGAGTTGTTTGGTTCACGATCGAAATCAAAATTGAAATAAAAATTGAAATAGATTAAAATTAAAATCAGAATGATTAAATCCTTCGAAATATTTGATTCATGACTGAAATTGAAATCAAAATGGATGACTCCTATTGTTGTTGTTTGGTTCATACAAAGATAGAAATCGGAGTCAACTCAAATTTTTATTTATATTTTTAACTAAATTTTTTAAAAATTAATTATTTAAAAAATTAATATTAAATAAAAATTAAATATAATAATAAGAGATGAAATATTTTATAAAATAAAATATAAATAATTTTATAAAAAAAATGAAAGAAAAAAAAATAAAAAATGAAAAGAAAAAAAATAAAAAGAGAGCCCCCAACCCTTCTCCCACCTCCTACTTCTTCTCTCCACAACAGACCCCCCTCCTCCCGCGATCGTACCACCCCCACTACGGCCCCACCCCACTACCATCCGCACTGCATCTAACTCCGCGCGACCACGATCCTCTCATCCTCATTCCCGACCATCGACATCAATACCTTCCACGCCGACCAGGCACACAACTCCTACGCCCTCCCCGCCACCCTCCGCAAGGGCCTCGCCACCTCCCTCCCCTTCTCAGACCACGCCACCATATCCCCGACCTTCTCTCATTCCAGATCTCTGTCTCGATCTATGTCAAGCTCGTCGGCCTTTTCTCCACCGCCACCCCCTCCCTCCTTTGCTCGTTCGTCTTCGCCACCTTCTCCTCCACCTGCTTCCACACCATCGATGCCCGTCCTCACCATCTCGTAGTCGGCCACGCCTTCTACCTCGATCTCTCTCAATCTGCAGATCTCCGATGCTATCCGATCCAGGAGACCCCAATAGGTATTTTTTTTTTAATTTTTATCTCATTCCGATGGAATGAGATTTTGATTCCTCTGAAGATGATCCAGATTCAGCTATGAAAAAATTAGGCCATTCCTACTCCAGAGAAAAATGAGAATCAAAATGTAATTTCCTTCAATCAAACAGTTGAAATGAAAATCATCCATTCTAATTCTCATTTTAGACGTCAGTTGTTCCAACCAAACGCGCCCATAATGTGATTAGAAAGAGAATCCATGGGTAAACCTTTCACGCATCCAGAGAAGATAAGCTCCGAAGCCTTCTCCAGTTCTCCCGGTAGCATCGATATCATGGTAGGACCACATATTAATTAGATCGAGCCATACACCGAAAGAAAAGTTGGTATATTGGAGTAATGCTACAGGGTGCTATGTAATCAAAAAGGAAGTTCTCCTATTATTTGGCATAAGGAAATTGGTTTAATTTACCAACAAGTACATCACAAAACTGTGTGAAAAACAAAACATCAGATAACTTCTATTAAAAAAGGTACATCACATAATTGTAGACATTCATGTATGGATTATAAGCATGGATAGAATGGATGGAAATTTGTTTGAGTTCGATCTGCTGGCACATGATGCTTGTGCTTGTTTGCCACCGACCCTCCCCCCCACCTCCTGCTTCTTCTTCTCCGTAGCAGACCCTCCTCCTCCCACGATCGTATCGCCCCCACTGCGGCCCCACTCCACTGCCGTCCGCAATATATCTAATTCTGTGCAACCACGATCCTCTCGTCCTCATTCCTGACCATCGGCATCGATACCTTCCATGCCGACCAGACGCACAACTCCTTCTACGCCCTCCCCGCCACCCTCCGCAAGGGCCTCGCCGCCTCCTTTCCCTCCTCAGACCACGCCATTATGTCCCCGACCTTCTCTCATTCCAGATCTCTATCTCGGTCTATGTCAAGCTCGTCAATCTTTTCTCCACCGCCACCCCCTCCCTCCTTTGCTCGTTCGCCTCCGCCACCCTCTCCTCCGCCTGCTTCCACACCATCGATGCCCGCCCTCACCATCTTGTAGTCGGCCACGCCTTCCATCTCGATCTCTCTCAATCTGCAGATCTCCGATGCTATCCGATCCAGGAGATCCCAATAGGTTTTTTTTTTTTAATTTTTATCTCATTCCGAGGGAATGAGATTTTGATTTCTCTATAGATAATCCAGATTCAGCTACAAAAAAATTAGGCCATTTCTGTTCCAAAGAAAAATGAGAATCAAAATATAATTTCCTTCGATCAAACAGTTGAAATGAAAAATATCCATTCTAATTCTCATTTTAGACGTCAATTGTTCCAACCAAACATCCCCATAATGTGATTAGAAAGAGAATCCATGGGTAAACCTTTCATGCATCCAGAGAAGATAAGCTCCGAAGCCTTCTCCAGTTCCCCCGTAGCATCGATATCATGGTAGGACCACATATTAATTAGATCGAGCCATACACCGAAAGAAAAGTTGGTATATTGGAGTAATGCTACAGGGTGCTATGTAATCAAAAAGGAAGTTCTCCTATTATTTGGCATAAAGAAATTGGTTTAATTTACCAACAAGTACATCACAAAACTTTGTGTGAAAAACAAAACATCAGATAACTTCTATTAAAAAAGGTACATCACATAATTGTAGACATTCATGTATGGATTATAAGCATGGATAGAATGGACGGAAATTTGTTTGAGTTCGATCTGCTGACACACGGTGCTTGTGCTTGTTTGCCACCGGCACTCCCCCCCCCTATCTGCATGTATCCAGAAATCTCATTTATATTATTGATGACTGTGATTGTAGGGGGAGCTGTGCTACACGCTCCTACAATGAAAGAGTAAGAGCGGGTGACATATGCGATGTCCAAGTAAATTCTCATGGCTAACAAATCCAGACATGGTCCATGGATGAGAAAGATAGGGTAATATTAAAAGGTTTAACTATGTAAAAAAAAATTCTAAATTTTTTAAAAATTTATAATTCATCTTGAATTTTTATTTAATACAATCAAATAATTGAGTTTTTAAATTCCTTTAACTCAAATCTTGGCTTTAATTTCTATTTGTTAGCTGTGACTGGATTGTCACGTGATGTATGTGATCTGCCTATACAGCCTTCTTTTGCTGATCTAAAAAAAATTTTAGAAATCCTTCTCTCCCCTTTCTCCAATCTTCTTCCATCTAGAGTTTCTATAAATAGGAAGATAAAAAAAAATCCTCTTTCTATGGATCTCTATCCTCTCTCCTTCTCATCTCCTTGGAATAGAAAAAAGATATTTCATTTTTAGATTATTAGAATCAAAGCTAATGTAACTCTATCTTCTCCAACCCTTTTTTATCTCAACTTCACCGTTCCACTCAATTCTCATCAATGATTTGGATCACTTTCTGCTTAATTAAAATTACTAACAATGTTTGATGCTAAAGCAATCCTTACATTATTTTTCATATTAACTGAGAAATCTATGATGTAAAGATTTAGAATTATGAGAAAAAAATATCTAAAATTATAATACATCTATAGGTACAATCTAATGCAAGTTGAAAATATTACCTCTATCCTCACAAACGAGGATCAGTCATCAATGCTCGTCACTGAAGGCAAACATCACCTCTCAAAGTCATCGTCGGTGTTCAAGTATCAAAAAGGTGAGAAGGGCTTTGGATCAAAATAAGTCAAAATTATAACTAAATTAGAGGGACTAATTTAGGAAATAAAAACTACTATTTTATCTCATTATCATTTTTTTATCATATAAGTAAATTTTTGTCATATAAATAAGCCACGTTATAACTCCGTCATGGTAGGCCAGCAGAAATTATAATCATAATCTAAATTGAAGAAATTTAAAAATTCAATGATCTGATTATATTAAATAAAAATTTAAAATAAAATTAAAAATTTTAAAAAAATTTAAAATTTTTTGTATAATCAAATGACTAACGTACAATTATTTCTTGAGAGTCATATTTGACTTAAGTATTAAAGATTCTCAATCAGACATACAATAATGGGTAGACTTCCTAGCCTTTACTATTTCATGTTGGAGCCAGCATCACGGCCACCATATCATTGTCACAAATATGCCACGATCTCAATCCGATCGTTCGGATCAAAATGGTGGTGAGCTGATCTCCAGTGATCTTGGTTATTTGATGCTTTGATCAATTAATTTCCAACATCAACAAAATGGAGTGAAAAGAATGGTCTTTGATCCCAACTTTGGAAGTTTGATAAATCAACTTACAGCTATGAAGTCTGACGGCACCCTTAGAGTTCAGCAGCTCTCTATGGAGCACTCAGAGGGCTCCTCCTCCACAGGAGCCACAGCTAGAGCCACCAATCATCACTAAGCAATTTTGTTTGCTTGTGCAGTAGGTTCTAACATTGACCATAGCCATCTAGAACTTATCATAGTAGATAGCTTCTAATTAGCAACAGTAGCAATATTGTGGACTATTGTGGGAGTGACCTACCGACCAAATCAACCGTTTTTATGGAAGTACTCAAAGTAACTTGACGATGCCACACCAGACACGAACACAAGATCTTGACCTCGCACCCATTCCAGATCGTCGACTCAACTGATCGCCTACATGAAACCTAGTGAGCGCCCATAACTAACAATCTGAATCCAAAAGTTAGTGGGCAGAACATGGCCCAATGATATATAGAATCAAACCTAACAAATCTAGAGGTTCTAACTAATAGTCTACAAGTAAACGTCCATAGAAAAGAGATATGAAGGGGACCTTCAGATAAGGTTAAGCTAACTCAGCTAAGAAAGCTAAGCAAGAGAAAAAGGGGGAGGAGAACACTCTTCTCTCATACACCCTCTCTCTTTTCTACTATTCTCAAACTCCGATAACTTAAGCACTAGAGGGTTTCCCGCTAAAACCAAAGTTATTAAACTCGGCTCGGACCAAGGCATCAGGTTAGTGGATCAGCGGTCTAACCGTCGGATCAACGGTTGAACCGACGGGTCAATGCACAAACAAAGGAGGAGGAGGCTGAGGAGGGAGGGGGCCGACCGGAGGTGGAAGAGGCGGAGGGAGAAGATCTCATACAAAGGAGGAGGAGGAGGCGGAGGAAGGAGCGAGCCGAGCAGAGGAGGAGACAGAGGAAAAATGTTCGGGATGGCGGAGAAGGAGGCGGAGGATGGAGGGGGTCGAGCGGAGGAGGAGGAGGCAGAGGGAGGATGTCCGGCCGAACGATGGAGGAGGAGGAGGAGGAGGCGGAGGGGGGAGGGGGCCGAGCAGAGGAGGAGGCAGAGGGAGGTCCTGGATGGTAGAGAAGGAGGCAGAGGGGGGAGTGGGTCGAGTGGAGAAGGAGGAAGCGGAGGGAGGTTGCGGAGGGAGGAGGAGGCGGAGGGGCTGATCTTGGGCCTATTCATCGGAGATTTGAAAAAAAAAAAGAGGGTTAGCGCCGTTGTTACTCACCAGAGGCTCCGGTCGTCCTCGTCGGCTCATCTCCAGTCCCAGCCACTACCGTTTGCTTGATCCTCGTCCTTCACTACCGTCGCTGCCGATTTGATCATCGAGGAAGGAGAAGACGTCGATGGAGTTTGAACTCGAGAAATTGGGATCGAAAAGTTGAAGCCCAAGGGACGATCGGAAGATGAAGTGATGAACAGTAATTTAAACGGGTTTTGCCTCAACCGAATTTTGTCGGGTCAAATGGTCCGTGGTCCAACCAACCGGTTCACCCGAATTTCATTGGATTTTAAACATAGTCGGTTCAATTAGATAACCGGCCCAGTCTCATGGTCGGGTCACCGGATTTTCGATCCGACCGGTTGGGTCGGGCCGGATTTAATAACTTTGGCTGAAACACTCTTGATGAGTGCGGACTTTTCTTACAGATTTTCTCGACATCTCGGATCAATCTTTAATGACATCTAGCTCCAACCACATCAGCATTCTTCCAACCGCAATAAATTTTTAAATAAAATTTCGTGGACATGTTATCGCGCCCTACATGCGGTCTTTCCAAAAATTTAAAACTTATAAAATTTTTAAATAATAAAAATATTATTTTTTTATAATATTTTATGATTAAATTATAAATAAAAAAATTATAATTTAAATGTAGAATATTATAATATGATCATAAAATATTATAATTTTTTTAAAAAATATTTTTATCATTCAAAATTTTAAATAAAAAATAAAATTATATATATTAAATATATATTAAAAAATAATGACTACGTGGTCTGATTAAATAGAATGGTTTATTTTTTTTATACCACATGCTGTGTACGAAAAAAAATTACTCATTTGACTGGGTTGATGCACCCAAAAGGAATCAAAGCGCATGTGCGGGTGGTCAGCCTCGTGCCAATATCGACAGCCTATTGGTGGTTACAATCGAAGAATTACTCTTTCCGGCGAGGAACAAAAAAGGTAACTCGACCGACGGGGGCGGGTCATTGTCTCCGAGATGGTCTCTTTATTGCCATTATTGTCAAGAGGCCTACAAATTATTGGACTTGCA
Organism: Elaeis guineensis; assembly: GCF_000442705.2. Taxonomy (NCBI): domain Eukaryota; kingdom Viridiplantae; phylum Streptophyta; class Magnoliopsida; order Arecales; family Arecaceae; genus Elaeis; species Elaeis guineensis. The sequence goes on along the minus strand of NC_025997.2, from coordinate 3,646,354 downwards.
TTATTTTCCCACCCATCAAAATTTGTGGGCAAGGGGACATCCGAATCCTCCAATAATGGTAGGGTAAGGGCTCAGGTGCCTTTCATAAATGGGATGGAGAAATCATTGGGGGAAAAGTGCCGTTCGAGCGGTGCCATGATCAGTGTCAAACAACAGAAAAACAACCTGATCGATCCATTGTTATCCGCCAACGAGCACTTGCTTGAAACCTCTTCATGCTGCAACTAAAGACCGTGATTTGCTTGATAGGAATTGAGACCCTTCAGCAGCTAACCTATGGTTACCTTATGATAGGTCATCTATCATCTTGAGTTTTGGATCGAACCATTGACACAAATTATCCATGAGCGAAAATTGAGTTATTTGATTCCTGGATGATTGATAGGGCAAATTGCTAGTTTACGGATATCAGATATCAATCTTAGCCACTATAAACATATTTTTATCCAATTAATATGTCCAAAAAATCAATATTGGACTTTTTGAATCCTAACTATTCATGTGAAGATAGGTCATTAGGGATGCATAGAGAGTTACTATTTAATTTATTGATATATTTTTATTTTTTCTATTCAATACTATTTAATCATTTATATTAATGTTTTATTTTTTTCTTTAACATGCATTGCGAAATGCTCATTTGCTGATAGACGACACATATTAAATTTTAAAATATTATTTGATATAATACAATAATATGTATCGCTTGATATATTTATGATTTTTAATAAAATAATTATACATTATATATTTATCAAATTATTTATTTTAATTCATACCAATAGTTACTGATAATTAATTTACATCAAAATACTTATGAATTAAAATTTTTATTTGAATAAATTATAAAAATTTTCTTGAGATTTGCGTTTCACTCGCTAATTTTCAAAACCTACATTTATACCCTTGAAATGATACGATGTTGTGCAAACCATTTAAAAAATATAAAATGACCAATTTGCCATACATTATAAAAAAAATATCCATTCAAACCCCTGTAATTGTCTTCAACTGCTATGGTTTAAAGCAGAGAGAGAGAGAGAGAGAGAAGGAGAGAGAGGATGCCCCTCTTCTTCTTCTGCAGTGGCTTGGTTGCCAAAGTCCAAACCATCCTATCCCCCACCGGTGCCACCCACCTCGCCCCCGTCTTCGTGCTCACCCTCCCAGCAAGGTGCTTGGCATGCCCGGCCCCTTCTGCCCATAGCGCCACCGACAATGATTCTTTAGCAGCTGTCACTGCCTTCTGTACCCTTGTTACCTGTTGCGCCACCATATATTCATGGTATGCCGTAGCACCGAGTCTATCCCACAGTCCTTTGTGGCGGGGGTGATCGATGGCCGGATCTTCGCAGCCGTGGACGGCTATGGTGGGATCATTGCGGTGGAGTGCCGCAATCCAACGATGGATCATTGGTTGCCGGTGGCACGGATGCAGTGCAAGATGGCGTGATATGATGCGGCGGTGGTGGGACGATGGATGAATGTGACGGACGAGTAGCAGTGGCCCTTCTATGCATCGCTAAGGCCCTTCCATGCGTCGAAGAAGGCATGGAACTCAAAACTAAAAGGAATTCTCCCTTCTGCCCATTCCCTTCCCTTCTGATACCTTTTCTTTTTGATAAAAGATTTCCCACTTTCTTTTCCTCCAAAGCTTAAGCAGTAGAAGAAGAAAGAGAGAGCGATGCAGATCTCTGCCACAATCTCCGATGCCATCTCGCTGGCTGCGACGCACGGCCTCGCCTTCTCCACCAAACTCCTCCTCATCCGCCCCTCCCTGACCCTCACCCTCTCCGCTGCTCCCCCCACCGCCGTCCACTTTGACCCCTACAACCCCGCGCCCTCGTCCGCCGCCCTCACTGCACCCACCGCCGCTCTCTCACCGACAGCGACGGTGGTGAAGAGGATGCCTTCTCCGATGACGGAGATGGAGGATGCATCCTGGACTTCGGAACCATCGCCGTTCGGGGGGAGAACCCTCTTGGGGGGGCGGTGATTTTGTGGAGAAAAGATCAGAACTTCGGATGGGCAAGGGCAAAGGGGGTGACGATGGGGAGGAATTCGAGGAAGTACTCGGCAAGGAGGGAGAGGGTGGCGTGGCCTGGGGCTTGGAGAGGGGCGGCCCTGGGAGACCTTCAGACTCTTGAGCCGCTTCACCCTCTCCTTCAGCATCACTGGAGACCCCAGGTCCTCCCTCCCACTAGAGAGAACAAGAGGGGGAGTGCAGGGGCGGTAGTGCCAGTGGTGGTGGCGATTCCATCGGGTTGGCGAGGGCAAAGGGAGGGATGTGACAAGAGGAGGAGGCACCGGTGGTGCGCCTGCGGGGGATGGGGGGAGGGTGGAGATGGGAGTGGGAACAGCAGCAGAGGCAACGGTAGCGGAGGAAGAGGAAAAGTTGGGGCAGGCGCCGTGCTTAAGATCTCCGCAAGACATTGATGGCCATAGGACCCACACCTCCACCATAGCTGTCGGCTCCATGGTGACGGATAGGGCTTGCTGGCGACGGCGTAGTCGACGGTGAGAATATTTCGGTCATCTCAAAAAATTTTAATTACGTGGTACTTCAATCTTATTTGGAATTAACGAACTGTCTAACGGTCAGGAATTAAATTGCAGGATTAAAGTAAATATCAAAGATTTTAATATAAATTTTTCAAATCATTAAATTTAAATATAATTTCGTTCTGATCTCAGAAAAATTTTTATAATTTACCCATCCTATTTTGATGGGAATGACTATATATTTCTTCCATCTATGGACGGCATCCAAATTCCCTGAGACAAAGGAATCGTGACTCCAAAAAACAATGCGATTTCGATCCTTTATTGTAATGCCAAATATTGGAACGGGGTGAAGTAACGACCCCCTTCCATTCAATATTCATTCCAATGACACAAATGGAGAGTTACCTGCAGTATAAAAGGAATGCACCTTTGCTGGCTTGTCCTATCCTGAGGCAACGACCATCCTAATTTGGTATATTCCAGAACAAAAATGCTCGCGGAAACAAAAAAGAAATTCTTCACCTCACAAAAGGTGAGCGTGGATAAACTTTTTTTTTTTTTTAGCATAGAAATTCGCCCCCAATGATGTGCGCAGGTATAAGCTAGTAAGGAGTCCCCAAATTGGCATCCAGTCCAATAAGGAACTTGACATGGATTTCCAACCCACCGTGTATTGCTCCATGGAAATTTTTTGTGCGCCATGGGCGGTGTGAGAAATCCGACATAGAATGCATTATTTTATGTGATTGATCCATATAATTATCACTTCCCAATATATATTTAATATCTGTAATTTTATTTTTTTATTTAAAAATTTTAAATGATAAAAATATCTCTGATCTTTGAAAATAAATTATGACATCTTATATCCATATTATGGCATCCTGCATAGGACTGAGCAAATAACCGAAAACCAAAGAAATTCATCCAATCCAATTCGATAAATATCGATTTCGATCGGTTAAAAGATTTGAATCGGATTTTGATTCGTAAAAAATTCGGTTAAGTACGGTCAGTTTCGGTTTCTATATTTTTAACCCACATGAAACCGAATCCGATCGACCGATATAGTTTTTCAATACGTAGGCTGTTTGGAAAATTAGAAATTGATAATTATCATATGTTATATACTGACTTATAGATGTTATGAAATTATTTTATCCTAGTTTCTGTATGAATTGAATAATGTATTAGTTTGTGATGTTTAAATTCAATATTGGATCAATATTGAAGTCCAAATCGACACAACTGATCCGAATCCTCTACCAACTATTAACTTCGGTTTCAAACGATTTATATATGATAAACGGTGAGTAGCAGGTTGAATTTTGTTCAACCTGATTGAATTCGGTCGGATGAAATTTTTTTCTTAACCCAATCCAACCTGACTCGTGCTCAGTCCTAATCCTGCATGCAGGAAGTTATAATTTTGATGCAGGATGTCATAATTTTTTTTTAAAAAGCAGGATCATTTTTATCATTCAAAATTTTCAAATGAAAAAGCGCAACTACAGACATTAAATACAGATTGGAAAGTAATTAGACAAAAATATCATTTCTATATTATAATATCATAGGTCATATTATGATATCCTGCATGCAAGAAGTCATAATTTAACACAGAATGTCATAATATACCATAGAATGTCATAATTTTTTAGATCATATTATGACATCCTGTATGTAAGAGGTCAGTCATAATATGCCACAGGATGTCATAATTTTTTTCAAAGAACAGAAATATTTTCGTCATATAAATTTTTTAAATAAAAAAAATAAAATTATAAATATTAAATATATATTAAAAAATTATAATTATATGAACCAATCCCAAAATGATACGTTCTATGTTGACTTTTCGGTACTGCCCGCAGTGCATACAAAATTTCTCATTTCTTCCGATACCAATCGCCTTGTGCCTGAGTATGGTAAGCCTTGCTCGTGATAGTAATGCAACCACAGAATATATCGTGTAAGTCAGCAAGAAAATCATATCATTGACATCCTTTCGCGCCCACATTGAGAAACTTTTGTAAGTCAGCAGAATTTATCTCAATATTCCCCCAACATCTTATTATAGGCGCTCCCAGACCATCTTAATGTAGTATATTGAAAAGAGTGATAAGACATTATCTTGTTTATTTCTTTGAAAAAATAAAGACTTCTGTTGACTAGTTTCATTTTCATTTTCCTCAGATGCAACACGAGAGCATGGAACATTGGAAAAAGATCGATGGACAAACAGAAAATCAATAGGAAAATGTTTTGAATCCTAGTCTCTTTTATTTGTATAGTTTACAGCATGCATGAACTTTTATCATATAGCTGACATAAAAGAGGGGCGATTAAAAATATTAAGATAGACCACCTGCTTCCAAGATCAAAACCATCAAACTTTCAGATGAGAATTTCGGCACCAATCAACAATGGAGCCAATTTACACTTAAAATGACGAGCGCTAATTCTTTAGCAATCAGCCGTTGCTTTCGTTTACCAATACCCCAGTCATGGTAACGAGTAAATAGATGCTTCTGAAGTTGCTCACTTTTTCTTACACATTTTTTGGTGTCCTCTTTCCGCATGCATTCTATTCCAAATTTTCTCCCCTACAAGCTTTAATAGACAATAAACTTTGTACTTAAACATGAAGATATCAGGTTCGCAATCTAGCATCAGTAAAGAAGCACAAATTAATATCTTAATAAATAGAAAGGAATGGTTCTGTCGCTGCCATTCTCACAACAAAAGCCCTTCTACACAGCATGAAAATGGTTCTCTTAAAAATATGAGAATGTGCAAAAAAAGAAGGAAAAAAAAAAAAAAAAAAGAAGGGACTTTGACCTCTCGTATGATGGCATCTGGTTATAACAATTATTACAGAACAAGAATAAAACAAACTGGTGAAAACGGTATAATATCATGTTCTATGAGGTAGGAAAAGACAGGTCCTTCAGTTGCTGTGGGTCAACCTTTGATGGCGCATTAGTAAGTGCACATTGGGCAGTTGTGGTCTTTGGAAAAGCTATAACATCTCGAATAGAATTTGCACCAGCCACAAGCATCACCAGCCGATCCAAGCCATAGGCAATTCCACCTACCAAAAGTTTACAACAGGGCACATTCATTAGTTCAATGCCTACACAATATTGGCGCAAGAAAAAATAGAAGCTTACATCCTAACTTGAACAAGGGTTTACATCTCAAAATTGTTTCTTAATAATTTTCCATTGCAATGTTTGAATATTTATTAGGGTAATTATTGGACTTTGCTGGTATTATTAAAAAAAGGAGAAGATATATAAATCCCCAAGGAGACGATGACAGTAGCATTATAGTGCTACATGGACCACTTACATCCAACTTCTAAAATCTGTGTTGGATATGGTGCACACTGGACATGTGGATACTTATTGAAATTCTATAATTGTAGCTTTTAGAAATTGATAGAGCTGGACTGTTTCAAACGATAAGCTCAATCAACTATAATAATGTTAAAATTATGGTTTAAATCTATTTGAAGACCAATCAAGAATGTAGGTAGCAAAATAACTGCACAAAATGTCATTTTCTAAAATTCTTAAGTTTATCATAAAGTTTGAACAAGAAACATACATAACAAAAGAGGTTAACAAATAATATCTAACATTTTCTTTTATACCAATATTTAAATATATAGTACTGCATCTAAAAAATAATTTCTGTCCATCCCTATCTCTTCTTTCTTCCCCCCTGCAGAGTCATGTGTGCAATATCTGATTCTCATGTCCGTGCCCATGCTACTCTGATTGTAAGAGTTGATCTTTCCAAGCACCATCCAGCAAAGAAATTAGGCGTAGAGAATGTGCAAGGAAGCAACTTCAAATCTCTGGCTAACGTACACTATTAATGACAACCCTTGAAATCCACATGAATAATTGGGTCATGTATAAACTTAAAATGTGTGGCAGAGAATAAAGATAAGGCATCACATGACAGATCCTTGAAGACAAAATTAGAAACCCAGTCTGGCGACAAGTTGGGGACAACCAGCCCTAGAGATTTTACAGTTCAAAAGTTAGGAGAAACAGCAGAGCAAGGACACCTCTTACAACTTTTCAACCACTAAAACCACAGGGAGAAGGTTTCAATAGAGCACTAGATGCTTCTTTAAGACAATATAAGAAGAAACAATGAAGTAAACACTAATTTGTGCAGTTGACAAGTGACCAAAGTTTGCATCTTTTAGATTATTTCCATTTTCTTTCATTTTCTAAATTTTAAAATGATTTCTAAATACAAACAAAATGTCTGTCAGCACCAAGCAAACTTATTGGGATAGACATCAGGCATGTATAGATGCAAGCATATGTATCAACGAAAGATCTGCCACAACATCAGCAACCTAACAATCAAGATTAACATGTTACTCAAAAGAGAAAAGTAAATAAACAAACAGGTCAGACAAAAACTAACCTAGCATCATATCAAAACTCCTTAGTTCTAAAACTCAATAGTCGATATTTCAAAACTTTGTGCACCAAAGAAAAAAAAGGCCCTGCCAATCAGGTCAGTTTAAAGTTAAGAGGCAGTTTGGATGCCCACTCACTGCATACTCAGAATATTCCTTTTATAGATAATAGAAGGAATGGCTTAACAGGTTGGGGACAGGGTTTTGACCCGACCAGTGAAGCTTCTGCCTCCAAAACCCCTGATTTTTAGGGATGATGTAAATCAACTTTCCGGTAGAATTTGTTATCTCAAGAACTTTGGGAAGAGAGGTGACTGGAAGCCCCCCTCAAGCAGTGAGGCAGTTCGATTCTTTCATCTTTTTCAGATGGAAATAAACACCAATCATAAGATATCAAGGGGATGAGGAATTCAGGTATCCAAACAGCCCCCAAAACAACCAAATGTCCTTGTGTCCTTACCAGATGGTACAGAAAATTGTTTGATGGATAAATTAACTTTCCCGGCAATTCCCAACAATGGGCTTCAACTCAAGAATGTTTAATCCCTAAAAGCTTTTCTATGCAGACTTCCTCATACACTGAGCAGTTTCCATAATCCCTCATCTGAGGAAAAGATGCTCCATAAATTCTCGACAAACGAGAAGAAAAACAACAATTTCATAAATTCCCAAGCACCCAATTCATATCCCTTGTTACCTTAAAGAGGAACCCTTGATTACATAAGATAGTTGCCTATATATCAAATGCCATGATTTTGTAACAACTCTCTTAGAAATGTACATATAGCTGAGGGAAAACACAATCTAGCACCAACCAAGAACTGGGAAAAAAATTCAATCTAGTGCTATCTTTTGCTTATAGAGTAAAATTACAAACACTTCAAAGTAATTTATCTTGACTAGCATACTTAGCTCAATAAATTTTGTGAAACATGTAAATTGCTGGAAATTTCCTAAGCATAAGACAAAGAACAAGAGAAAAGAAAGCTCCTGAAAATATATGCTGGCACTTGCATTTTCATGCACATAAATGCCAATACCGAGGTCATGTTTAGGATTTCTACATACCATGTGGAGGAGCCCCCATGTCAAGACACTCCAGTAGATAACCAAATTTTTCTTCAGCCTGCACTTAGAAAGCCCATCACCAAGAAAACTAAAATCAATATTATTATAGAAATCCAAGAAAAATATCTGAGCACCTTCAATCAGCAGCATTTTGTACTACTGTTGCTATTCATAATTACAAAATGAAGCAATCCATGTCAATTAAGTCAGAGATTCCACAGGAAAAAATATACATACCATGAAGATGAAGGGTCAATAAAGTGTGTGGTATAGACAAATACAAATATATATATATATATATACCATGAAGATGAAGGGTCAATAAAGTGTGTAGTATAGAAAAATATAAGGAAACACTTAGATTATGCATATCCAAATTTTTTTTCTTAGATTATGCATATCCAAAATTCCAAGTTTTTTGCATTCTAGGTCATTTCAAGGTTTAAAATAACAGTACTGAACCTCATAGTTTTTCCACTGGAATAGGTATTGCATCAATATGGTACCGAATAGTGATGGGTACGTACCAAACCAACGAATCAAAAAGAATGAAAAATCACCAATCCCGACTACTATAGTTGGTCTGGTACTGTCCGTAACACCAGTATGAACCAAAATGGCAGGTAAATAACAGTATGAATGGCTTCGTCATCCCAAGACCCACACCAATGCCGGTTTCATGTTAGAACATACCAACGGTACCATTCCATTCCAGTGGTTTTTGAATCGATGGGCCATTTTTCGCCAACAACAAATCTCTTTATTGGCAGGAACAAGGTTATATCTCCATCCTCCACTCAGGCTACTCCTTTATCCTCTTCAACCAGGCTCTTTCTAGTTTCGGTGCACCGTGGAGGATAGCTCCTCGCTAGCACATATTTCATTGTGCTTAATGCTCAGATGACGTATCTATGCATCATGCCATTATTTTTGTCTATAATGCACTTATTGAAAAGTGATGCCCGACAAGAAAACTACCATAACGTATTATTTTTTATTTATTTTGCTTCACAAGAAAATGACCATAATGTATTGTTTTTTATTTATTTTGCTTCACAAGCAAATGACCATAATGTATTATTTTTTGTTCATTTTGAAGCAAATCAACACCAAAACTCGGTCTTGCTATCTCTGCATTAAAAACAAGACTCCAAAATGCACTTAGTTTGACTGGAGTTTGAACCAAAGTCTAATTCTAGGGCTAAACTCAGAAACCTAGGGCTGGGTTCTAGGTAAATATGTTATTTCAAAAAACAAGTCAGGTATGGAAAACTATCAATCAAACCCATCTTGGACGGACTGAGCAAAGCAAAATATTGGTGACCAAAAACCCAGCCCAGCCAAAAAAGCCCAATTCTAGGGCTAAACTTGGAAACCTAGGGCTGGGTTCCAGGTAAAGATGTTATTTCAAAAAACAAGTCAGGTATGGAAAACTATCAATCAAACCCATCTTGGACGGACTGAACAAAGCAAAATATTGGCGACCAAAAACCCAATCCAGCATAACCTGTTCAAGGGGTGGTCAAATAAAAAAAGCTTAAACTCTACATAATACAAATAGGGTTAAATTTGATCTTTGCTGTATCAACATTTAGCTTGGTATTTTTGGTGCTTGCAATGCATAATAAAAAATTGGCACAATGACATCTGCCAATAAGGAATTTGTTGTAGTTTCTAATTAAGCAAAGTACTAACTACATGCCAAACATTAAAGTAAGAACATCTGTAATAATTTTTTATCCCCTGGCTAACAAAATCAAACTCAAGTGACAAAATTAGTGATATCCAGATGTGGAACACAACTTCCATAAACTAATACATTTAAAAGTTGTCCAACTGTGATAAATGCCATGATTGCCAAAAGTGTGGCCGAACAAAACATCGAGTCATATTCAATACAAAACTTCAGCGTAAAACAAGAGAATTACTGCATAAACATTTTTTTAAGCGAAATGTAACCAGTAGGAACCAAATAAAGGAAAGAGATGATCAGATATCACGTATATACTAAGAGCTGCACCTGCTCAGGGGAGATACCGACAATTTCCAATACTTTTTCTTGTATTTCGCGTTTAAAAATTCTCAAACTTCCCCCACCAATCTGATCCATAGAATATAAAAAAAAAGTATTGTGTTAGTTTTACCCACAAAAAGGGAAAAGAGTAGGAAAGTGATGCCGGGAAACATTCACATGCATGCATGTGATCAAACAGTTACAACAACAAAAGAAAACGATTGTCAGGAAAGATTATAGAGAACTGTTAACAAAATGCACAATAACAATATTATCTGGATCCAACAATGTACAATCCTGGTAGAGACGACAGCAAGCAAACTGTTTTTTGGATTTCAAAATGCACTGAATCAACTATCAAGCTATTAGGTCATGTTATTTATACATCGAACCAAGTAACTAATTTATCTTTACATTCTGACTTTCTTGATTCCTAAGATGATCTACTAACAATGAAAGCATAGCACATAAAATGGGCATTTTAAAGGATTAACAATAGAGGGTAACAACATAAAAGGTAATAGTTTTGGTAATAGCTTGTTGCAGAAAACAACCTTCCAAGTCATCTGTGGCAAAGCAATAACAAGAGGAGAGAGTATATATCAGAAAAGACATGCACATATGATATATTATCCACCACTCTTAAAGATGATGTGTTCACAAGCTAAGGTGATCAGATAATTATATTGGGTCAATGCAAGAGCAGTATCCGAGTTATCATACAGAGGTCATGTAACTATCACATGACATTGCTAACAAAGTCCCCAGAACAAGAAGTCACAACTCACAAGGCATTCCATATATTGCCAAGCCAAAGTTACACTATGTAGTCATAGTTTGAGTTACTCTACACCAGATAAAAGACTCAGAGACAACCAAGTGTTGAGGAATAATTTGCTTGTTGAAAACAAATTATTTTCCTTGTCCACTACAATAGTGACCATTAATAATCATTAGCATCTTACTGATATTTAACAGGTAGTGAGAGTGTGAGACAATATTTTGCTAGTTAAAAGTTTCACTTGCAATCAGGTGAATTGTCTTTAATATAGACGATGTAATTATTGCAAATATTGCTCAACTCGAGACATGATCCAGATTAAAAGGTGTGAATTAAATTAGAAAATAAAGGGTATTGTTCCACAAAATAAGGTTCTTTATACTTCAAACTGTTTAAGTAAATAGACAAAGTACAATGCCACTTAAAAGAGAATATGTAACAGAAGTGATATGAAAAATGAAAAAGAATTTATACCTAGCCTCAAATTCATTAGTAATATTTAAAATTTTGCACTGCAGTGCGTGGAAATTCATGTTGCTCGGTCGCAAGAAATCAGAACAGAATAATTCCATGAAACCATACAACAAGGGTAATGTTCTACAAAATAAGGTTCTTTATATTTCAAACTGTTTAAGTAAATAGACAAAGTACAATGCCACTTAAAAGAGAATATGTAACAGAAGCGATATGAAAAATGAAAAGGAATTTATACCTGGCCTCAAATTCATTAGTAATATTTAAAATTTTGCACTGCAGTGCATGGAAATTCATGTTGCTAGGTAGCAAGAAATCAGAACAGAATAATTCCATGAAACCATACAACAACTTTGAATATTTTGTACTCAAAATCGTCATTACATGCTTGTTTTATACATCTAACTTATGTTATGCTTATACTTAGCTTGGGCCAGCAGGTTCAAATCATTTTTGATAGCCAGTGAAATGTTGTCCCAAATCATACAAAGAGGATGTAATTATCCACTTTATGTTTTATACACTGGGTTGCATGGATTACCTAAACTTGCACTTTGACAATCTCAATGAATTGAAGTCTTCTATGGGAATACGAGAATCCATCACCACATCTAACAATAACCCAAACAAATTTATGCCATTGTTTATTTAATAAACTGTAATAAAAATATTAGGAATGTTAAAAAGTACCATAGGGCTTTCTCATTATTCTTATCTAGGCTTCCTATCTACATCAACGAGGCGGACTAGACAAGATTCTTTTTCTTCCAACATGCTTTTCCTCAAAAACATTGTTCATCTCCTTCAGAGAAGTATGACATTTCTGTTATTCTGTTTAGGAAACACAGTACACAAGACATGGAAGACTCATCATCATCATCATCATCATCATCATCATCATTATTATTATTATTATTGTGGTCTCTTGTACATAAGAAAACAGAATATATTTGATCAGAGAGCAACATAGTCATATTAGTGGAAGGGAGAGTGCACCAGTGTTCTTAACGGTGCCGTATTAAGAAAAGCACATGAACTCCTCACGTCTATATATGCAAAAATAAATACAGAAAATAGAATATGGGGGCATCGTAGGACAATATACAAGTTGTGATAAACAATATAGGTAACAGAAGAATCATATAAGGTACCTCAACTCCATTATAGACCATGTCATAAGCCAAAGCACGAGCTGAAGAAAGATCATCCATGTCTTCAGGATTTGGTGCAGTGAAAGGGTGGTGAAGGGCCTGTTGAAACAATCAATCAAGAAACACCTGGGTATACAATGGCAGAACAGAACAATGGTAATCATGCACACCAACTTCCCCTCACCTTTCCTTTTATGATATTAGGTATTGAAACTCGCAAAAAAGAAGGGGAAAAACTTCATATTTAAAAATTGATCTGCACCACCTAATGTTAGATAAAGACTTCTCCAACACAATAATGTTTTTTTTTTTTTTTTAAAAGTTCTGTTGTAGATGGATGACCATCAAAAGGCTCGCACATCAGTAAATGCCCCTTAAAGAAATAGATTTTCATATTTTAGCAGCTTAGTCCCTAAAAGGTCAGCATTTCATATTATGAATCCATTCCAAGCATATTCTACAGGGAGTTGCAAAATATCAGGGTACATATACTGATTTGACTACTGTTGTGAGGCCACCGTTCCAATGTATCAATCACTTCCAAAAGGGGTAAATATCAATCAAACAAAGCAGTCTAGAAATTGCTGAAGAGAGGAAAAAACACCTTTTTTTTCCTCCTCACCGAACCAAAGGTTGCAAAATATACCATTAACAGACCTATACTAGAAAATGAGCATCAAGTGGTTTATAATATAACTTCATAGTCTGGATTACACTGTCAGTTAACTTCTAAAATCAAAGCATTTCGGGATCATTTCATCATGTTTTTCAATGACTACTAACATTCATCAATGCGAGGTTTCTCCATTTCAAAGCCTATCATCATATTCGTTAAAAACCTCTTTCGAATTCTTCCATACCAGCCAGGCCACTTCCATAACCAAGAGGACATGCAGTCTTTTGAATATGGTCATCAAACCTAAGTCATATCTCCATCACCTTCATTCTCAAATCGAGTAATTCTTAGGCTTCTTCTAACTCCAGACATCTGTTATCACCACATGTACGTCTTCTTTTGAAGATGATCATACATGCATGCAACGTAATCAGAGTCAATATAAGATTGAGATAATGTAAAGGGTCCAATTTTCATCCATAGTATGTTTCTTCAAGTCTAATACAAATGCAGTAATCACACAACACTTTGAAGAGCATCTCCTCTTCCTTTTAACATGCAAACATAACACTGGGAACATTCTCATCTTTTTCACTACTTTCACATAATATAATAGTGTAGTAATTTGTTCAAATTCACATACATTTCCAATAAAAAATTGCAATCCACAAGCACTATTTTTGTCATCCCATAGGTGGTCACCTTGTTTATTCCAAAACGAAAATTAACCCATTCGCATATTAGACAACCGAGGATTCTCTTCCAAAACATCGAAATTCAGTTCATCTATGATAAGAGATATAAGCTTCAGGATGATCAGATTAAGCTTCAGTAGCAAAGGAAAACTAACCAACCCCACTTATCATCTACTCCGTCAGAGTCTTTTAGTATATCAATATGCTTTCTTTCTCAAAACTCACCATACAACCAATATTGTTAGTGAACAGCATGATTGCTTATAATTGGTCGTAAATTTATTTTTTATATCCTTCCCTTTTGCCGGAGGGAATAAGTATAAAGAACAATGACCAAAGGTTACATTGTCAAGGTCTTCGTATCTGAAGCACCACCCTAGAGTACAACTTAATAATATGGTTCATAATGAACTTCCATATTAGAATATTACTAATAAAATCTTGAAAGAACTTCGATTCTTTCAATGAGTTGGTATTTCCCCTAGTGGTCAAATCCCTATGCTTAGCAACATTAGGTTCTTGGTTCAGTTTCTATGTGGTGCATCTTCAAAAATCTGGACCTAGGTAATTATAGTGTGGGCTGGTCTCCATCCCGTCCCCCCCCCCCCCCCCTCTCTCAAAAATAAAAGAAACTATTGAAGGATTGGTGTGCTAGTTTCCATCTTCATTCTGAACTTCATTCTAGAGGTATTAACTTGAAAATATTTTTGATAAAATTGCATGTCAATAAAATGTAACCAGCTAAACAAATTATGAATACAACAAATTGCTCATGCAAATCACACATTATTTCAAGTTGCCCTTGTGCGCTACCCACTTAGAAGTATAGACTTTAAGAGCTAGTTAGACAATTAAGCATCATCTAGATTCTGTGAGCCTCTCAAGGGCCCTAAAGATGCAGATATAGCTCTAAAACCATTAAAACCTAACCCCCTTAAGGAACGCATCCACAGTTTTAGTCAAGAATACAACCGGTGCCAACAGAAGTCACATTAATGGGATTGTGGCTATTAAACATGTATATGATCACCAAAAAATACATCAAGAAGGAACAAAGTTGTCAGCAGGCGAGCAAATTACATAGTTTTGCACATGCTCCTTCAATATCTTGGTTATTCTTAATCAAAATTTCCAAATGTTTCATCTGTCTATCTACCAACATAAAGATACTATGTTTGGATGTTAGCAGCTTCATGTCAAAATAAAAGACTCAAATCCATGTAAGGACTGTTTGGATGCTGATTGACAACATCTTCCTAATAAGGTCTTCTGCTTTGGAGACTGCAAGAAATCAGGTGACTTACGGAGGTGGTGGCAACTGGCAACAACTAATCCCCCAATATTCAGGGATAATTGTTACCTCTTATAAGGTGTTTTATCTTATCCCAAAGGAACAGGGATCAGTTGTTACCTCATTTCCCTGATCTATTTAACCTTCGCCACTCGAAGCACCTGAAACACCTAACACACCTGACTTAGAACTGTGGTTGTACGAGTCCGAAGCATATTTGTTTAGGAATCGCGAATCCAGAGTTCATCCCAAATTGCAAGTGCAAGTAAAATCAAAAATAGAGGGAGGCCAAGAGAGAAGACAAAGTCAGAGGCCATCAAAGATGATGAGGCTGGACAGGCGGATTGAGGCAAGTCTTTCTCTTTTTATAGTTTAATACATTTACATATTCTACTGATGTTGTCTATTTGCTTGAGTGGTTAAGGGGAACACTTAAACCCATGCGCATGGATTCAAATCTCATTTTTTCCCTAAGAAATAAATATACCTCATATAAAGAAAATAATATAATATATTTTTTATATTGCATATATTCTGCACAAATGCTTCCTAGGCATTTCCATCCCACTCTTTTAACCTTGTCATTTTCGTGCACCAACTCCAACTTAAGCTACTAAGCTTTAAACCATGAAAACTCCATAATTTTAAAACAGAGGACTAGTATCGAGGGGTCGTACCAGCTAGCTAACGGTTTGGTGTGGTACTGGCTGTATAATACCAACCCAAGGCATATTAAAACTATGGGGAAGGAGAGAGAGAAGAAGAGGAAAGAGAGGGTGAAGGAAAGGGAGGGGGAGATGGAAGGGAGTGACAAGCGTACCTCCAACCATGGTCCTCATCGTCTACGGTGGTCATGGTCATCGTTGTGATCATTATCAGCGGCAACAACAACTGAACCCTAACCCTAGTCAGGGGAATGGTGAGAGAGGAGAGGATTGCAAAAGGCAAGGAGCCAAGGAGGATAAGCAAAGAGGGGACATAAGGATTAGAAAGTTCGAAAACCAGTCCGGTTCTTGAATACCTCAAAAGCACTTGATACTGGGCAAAATCAAACGTTTCAACACAATTCAAGCTGGTTTTGACCTGGGACCTCATCGAGTGGCAAAACCATCATACTTCCTACCAATTCAATTTAGTATGCCCCGAACCGCCTGGTTCCTAATGGTTTGACCGACTCTTAATAAAACCAAGATTTTCTATGCCAATCCATACCAATTATTATTAGGCATATCATACCAACCCCAGAAGGTACCAACATTGTCTCACCTCTACCAATGTACATGTGTTTGTAGGAGGGTAATACCATACTGAATTGACCCGTGAGTACCTCTACAAGGTTCCATATGAAGAATGAAAATCTTGATAGGAACAATAAGATCTTCCAACATGCAAACATGTCATGAAACATCAATTCTTTATATCACATAATCTCCGGTAATATGTCCTGTGTCTGACATACAAAGCAGGCTCAACTTTCTCGTGAACTTATGAGATTCACTTTCATCTTTACAAGCTGCAATTCTACATTAAGTTCTTGTTATAAGTTTCTCACCATCAATTATTTTTAGTTCTATCATGATTCAAGCTGAAGACCATACTAGCTCCATCATATAGATAAAGGAATTAGATCATATCCCTACATAAAGTTCATATAAGTCTAAGTTAAAGAAACTAAGCCATTTTGTCACTTTCCTACAGCATCAAAAATATAGTCGCCTTCCTCAAAGTAAGATTTCAAAAAGTAATGATTACTTCCAATAAGTACTCAATGATTACTATACACTATGCACCATGGCAACAACAAAGAGCCAGTACTGTTAAGAGTTGCAACATGAAACATAACCTCAAGATGATTGTTCAAATGTAGACCACTAGTACCATGTAAATCCAAATTAATGAAAATTGGACTGATGCATGTCCATTACATTATTCTAGAAATTTTAAAAAAAAAAAGTAAACAAAGACTGCAATTGAAGTACTCATTGTCTTATAAAATTACAAAGAAGAATTTTTAAACCCAATCAATTGATTCATGTTATGTTTTGCTATTGAGTATTGACTCCTGCATGTTAA
The DNA here is from genome assembly GCF_000442705.2 of Elaeis guineensis. Lineage (NCBI taxonomy): Eukaryota > Viridiplantae > Streptophyta > Magnoliopsida > Arecales > Arecaceae > Elaeis > Elaeis guineensis. Next base: position 3,629,242 of record NC_025997.2, on the reverse strand, counting down.
ACTTCAATTGTTACAAAAGAAAGAGATACATTACCATTGAAAAACACCCAATTGATTGTTAGATGAGACTCAAGACTTTTGTTTTCAAAAAAAAAAAAAAAGCAAGTGTAGTCTGGCATCAACAACAAGCGACAGAAGTTACACTAATTCACATGTTGTTTGCCATGTTCATCAAATTAAAATATATAGTGGACTAAAGCTGATCTATGAATTTTTTCACCATTAAGATAATCATGGGCCTTCCTAACATAGTATAGGTAAGCACTGACCTCATGTCTCTGTTCTGACTCATTCCACTCAAACATTGGAAAGTCGATTATCCACAGAATCGAATGCGAGAACTACCAATTCCAAAACAAATAATCAGAACATGTAATTTGCTTTGCAACTTCTGAAGCAAAAAATTATATCCAACAGAGGAAATTGTAAAAAGTGATTAAAAAATGATATGCTTTGATCCATAGAAATGAACGTAAATGCTTCACTAGCACACTCACATAAAGACGTATATGTACAGAAGTCTGCATCCATGTGCATGTGTATGCATGCACGCACGCACATGTTTGTGTACATGTTTGTGTGTAGAAGCTGGTAGAAAACTGATTACTAAATTCTACATTCTTGTTACATGTCTACATAATCATGTTTGTAACAGAGAGGAAACAAGGGGAATAAAAAATAATTGGAGGCATATAGAAGATGGTAGAAAACTGATCACTGAATAGTCTGAATTCTACATTCTTGTTACATGTCCAGATAATCGTGTTTGTAACAGTGAGAAAACAGGAGGAATAAAGAAATTGTTATAGATGGACAAGCAAAGTTGGGTTTATAATCAACCACCACGACCAAATTTTTTCACCAACCACATTATCAAAGCAGAGGCAAGATATGGATCAAAGAACTGACATACATCCTCTCATCCAAGCTATTACTCTTCAAGTTTAGGGATACTTTTTCTGTTGCAAAACTCAAACCCATCTAAACAATCAAGAAATGGAAGCATAAAATTATCCTCCACCATGCATTCTCATTCCTAGTTGCAGAAGTTGATGAAATCAAATAGATTTACACATTCAAATGCAACCAAATAAATGGAAATGCTCTCTTATGTACATGCACATATATGGTCAGAAAAACTGGTGCAACTTATGTTTAGACAAAAGAGAGGAACTTCCAGACAGCAAGAATTATGATTCAATTACAAATGATGAGTAAATTTCTAAAGCTCTAGATCTGCTATGACTTTCAATAGGATTTTGAGATACTCATTAGACCATTCAATTTTTTTATGCTAAAAATTTCAAAATTATTCACAGCTATTTGATAATTAATTCTTTGACATCAAAGACATCTGTCTTATAGAAAGATTTGTTTACAAAGCTCAATCAAGCAAAAGTAAAAGAAAATACCACCTTAAAATTGGTTTTAAAGATTAAAGACTTACACAGTCAATTAACCCCATTTCATGGGCAGCAAATAATCTGAGTCTGTTGAGTGTCTTGTTAACCATTGTATGGTGACCTACTGCGAACAATATAAGATCACCTGCCTTTGCAGAGCAACGTTTCAGCAACTGTGCCCTATCTTCAAGTTCTAGACTTGATGTTAAAGCTGGGATTCCTTCAAGCTCACCTGTGTTTTGTAGTAATAAAGGGTTTATAGATGAAAGTGTAAACAACTGCATAACCATGCATGGAAAGGGTTCAAGCACCACGTAGGACAAATGATAGTTCTTGTACCATTATCCAAAACTTTGAGAAATGGCAAGCCCTTTGCTCCAGCTTTAATTGCTTCATTATAGATATCACCCTTTTTGAGGGCTGTGTTTGAAAACTTTTTGGCACCTGAAGGCAAACACAACACTTTTATAATGCCTCCATTTTCTAATGAATCCGCAAAAACCTTGAAATTATATCCTGAAAAAATGTCACTAACCTGCATTTCCAGAAGAAAATTTTCAATGTGACAACCAAACTTATGAGAAACCTAAAGGTGTTATACAATCACATTAGGCAATGTCAAAGCATTCATGATCCAACAGGACTATAACAAACTGAACTAACTATTCTTTCAACTATCCTCTGTAGATACCTAATAAAGTTGACTAGGGCCTCAACATCCAAGAGATATCAAAAGTTGCGATGATAAAACTCTAGTTCAATGAAAGATATTTCCATTAAATAAATTTCTAGCTCACAGTGTACAACTACAATTGGTTGCTGTACATTTGTATATACATGGATCATGTTGCACCTAAAAGAATGTAACAGGGAGATTTCATGACCTGACCAGAGTCACAGCATATCATTTAAAAATTAAAAATGTGCAAAATTGAAGACTGTTCCATGATCTCCATGATAACATGTAGAAGTGTATATACGTGTAGAAAACAAACCAATTATTCTACACAAATAAACTCCAAATAAGTTACATATCCTGCAACATTTGATTAATATTATCAGTCATTCAATATCAACAAGATTGTCTACAGGAATTTGACATTTAGTTTTCACTGATTCTACAACGCAAGTTGTTAAATCACAGTCAAGTCGACAAAAGCTCAAATTTATCCAAAGCAAGATTAGGCCATGATCAATAGTTAAGTATGAAGCAACACATTAGAATGCTCCAAATGGCAAAATTCATTGTAGTGACTCATATTGGCATTAAAGAACTACCGTGAAAAGTATTCGATGTGTATAAGACACCTAAAACTGCTAATACTAACAAATGTAAAAATTATTAAAAAAACAAATTACACATAGTTACAAGCTATATCAAGATGTGTAGTAGGTTCATACAAACATACATCATGTAACTTTGTGCATTTTAGAGAACAGATGATCCCTATGAAAGATAGACAACTAAGTCTAATTTTGTCTAATGAGTTTATTCTAAGTGTTATCTATGATTGCAAATAATAAACAGCTTGACCCTTGTAAAAATGCCTTCTTTTTGCCCTGATTAGATTGGTGTGAAAGGGGGGTCCCATATAAACATTCACATATTACAATAAGCATATTCAACAATGGGAATTAAGGTGTGAAGACAACTAATCTATTATTAGAGTAATATATGCATAGGTGGGAATTAAGGTGTGAAAGGTGTGAAAGCATATCACATAAACAGCTTGACCCTTGTAAAAATGCCTTCTTTTTGCCCTGATTAGATTGGTGTGAAAGGGGGATCCCATATAAACATTCACATATTACAATAAGCATATTCAACAATGGGAATTAAGGTGTGAAGACAACTAATCTATTATTAGAGTAATATATGCATAGGTGGGAATTAAGCTCCAAAGACACCACAAAGCTATCTTAGAAAAGAAGACTCACATCTCTTAGTTCCAAATCAAAGCGAAGATCTGGTCTATCTGAACCATATCGACTCATTGCTTCAGCATATGTAAGCCTCGGAAAAGGATTTGGAAGTTGTATACCGGCTATCTCTTGAAAGAGCTGACACAATATAGCTGATCCATCAGACTCGGCCAAAATAAGGCTAAACACTAAATAAGTCAACCAAACAAATTGTTCAACGTTAAATATCTTCAGAAGTATGCTACTTGGGAGACAAGTTAAAAAGAAAATACAAACATGTCTAATCAAATCCTCATTAAGTTTCAGCATCTCCTCCAAAGGTGTAAAAGCCAATTCCATATCCAGCTGTGTAAACTCAGGTTGCCTATCTGCTCTTAGATCTTCATCACGGAAGCACCTATAGAAACATAAAACATCAGGCAAGTAACAAAAGAAGAAATGTTATATGAGATCTATCCATTCACTACAGGCACACCTTTTTGAGTGTATACATTTTTGTGTTGTGTTTTTCTTCTCTTTTTTTTGTTTTGTGGGGGTTGGGGGGGTGTAGAGGGTGGTGGTTGTGGGGAGAGTTGAGAGTATATCAGACATTTGAAATTTGTGATGGCAAAAGACCTGTCTAGTTGCATTTGACCAATACATTGAATTGAAATTTGTCATGGCTAGATGAATGGATAAGTACACAATTATTGTCCAACCAAAGAACAAATACATGCTTGCAACGATCAATCTGTAGGTAAACTCCAGCATAAGACCATAAGAAAATATACAAGTGCGAAAAAAAGGACACAACATACAATTAGAAAAGGCAAAAAAAACAAAAAAAGAAAGATACAAGAAGAAAGACGATTCACCTTGCTAACTGATAATATCTCTCAAATCCAGAGACCATCAGCATTTGCTTGAACAACTGTGGACTTTGAGGTAAAGCATAAAATGTCCCTGGCTTCAAAAACCATGGCGAAGAGAATCAAGAATTTATGCATTATAACAATAGACAGGAAAAAAGGGAACTATTCAAAAGTTTTTACGGTTTTGATAATCAGCTAAAGTACATCCAGACGAGAAAAGATGCTTGACAGCACAAAACTCAATCACACTAAATTAGCCTTTAGAAGCAGGAACTTTCAGGTGTACATATACCAAGAAAAAACTTTCCTGGCATGCAGACTGGTGCTTCCCCATGGTGAAGCATAAATTCTAATGGTAGATCAAATTGCAATTTATTACTAGAGATAAATCAATAAACCAAAAGAAAATGTCAAAAAGCAGAATAATCCATATAAAATCAAAGTGGTACTGCAAGGAAAACTAGCCGAAAGTATACAATGTGGTCTCCTCCTACTGCCAGCCCAGCCCAAAGAGAAGCTGCGAAGTCCAAGCACTATGTTACATGACAGCCCAGAAGTATAACAACCTCTCATAAAACAAAATCCATCTTGTCACATTTTTTCCCTTAAAGATCCATCTATCACCCCTCGCAAGTTGTCCACCCATTAGATATAAGAACACACCCATATTTATATTGGTGATTATGTAATAGTAGCAAGCCAGCGCACTTCTACACTCACTAAGGAGCAGCAATAGCTCTCTCTAGTTTGTTCCCTGTCAAGTCCCCACCCACAGTCCACTTGAACACCAGGAAAGAAGACATAAAATAAGTTATTATTGATGTTATTGAATAAAAAATTTACCTTCTTGACATTTCAACTATTACCAAGTGGTTGCAAACAAGAGTACCATCCAGAAGTTAATGAAACTAGAAAATATAATAGCATGCAGGTATCAACAAATGAACATACAATTGAACACATAGATAAAGGAATAGTAAATAAAGAAGGATTCATTACCTGAACACGTGATGGCACGAGATAGTCACGGGCACCTTCAGGTGTGGATCTAGATAGTATTGGAGTCTCAATCTACCTTATGACCCATAATAAACTTTTGGTCAAAGTTAAGCAAAATAGAATGTAACCCAAATTAAGCTTAATAAGATAACCACTAACAAATAAATAACATTCAAGAACAATCATGAAATGATATTTAATATCTAAGGAGTCCACAAGCTAGGCCAGGCCATACTGATCAACTCAATGACCTGTGGGCCAGTATTAAGGTTATAAATTCAAGTTGATAATGACTCAAATTTAGGTCTTGGAAACCTGTAGTTTATCCCAATTCCCAGCACACACTGATGAAACTATAATAACTCAGTCCTAATTCAGGTCTCGGCTTCAACAACTCTGAACCAACACAGATGGGATGGTTCTAGTTATATCTCAAGCTCAAGCAAGCCTTGAACCCAGCTTGGCCCAACTCTTTAGAACTTTTTTTTTTAATAGTCACCGATAGAAAGTGCTTAAAGAGGTGACTAAAACTATACCATTTTATAGGTTGACGAACCGTGCGCGGGTCCAGCTTCTCTGTTAAGTAGGCTAAACTAATTACACATCTGATACAGAACATTGACCCAACAACAACTTTCTATAATTAACTAAAGGAAACCAGACTTTGAAGCAGAAAGGCTAGATACTTAGGTTGACCCATAAGTAATTGTTTTTCCGGGAAGAGTCCACGTCACCTCTTGGCTAAACCCAAATCTGCTAAAGCCACACCAGACCTAGGACTTGTAGAGATTTTTTTTAAGCAAAATTGCATCACAATTTAGCTCTCTATAAGGATTGTCATCATCTTAAATGCAAGGGTTGAACTACCTCACCTAAAAAGGTGACTTGACCTATAATGCATGATTTCCCAATCTCTTGAGGCATTTAAATCTCCAGTAGCAGCACCATGCTGAAGAACTCATATTGCAGGGCAAGGTCATAATCAAGACAGGAAGGAGATATCCTTATTGTCTCTTTATCATTTGTGTTGCATTGCTAAGAATACTAGCATCAGTGAAGATTCAATATGTAACTGGACCTACTTAGAACTCATATATATCTTCTTTCCCAAGGTAGGTTGAGTTTCATGTATTTGCTCACCCAAAACCTTCCCAGAAATGAATAGGGCCCGTTCAGAGTTGAATCTACATATTTGGGCCTATTAAAGCAATCAAACATATTATCAACCAACTATTCAAAGAAACATTCTTATACTCATCATGTTTCTTACAATTTTGCATTATTTACTACAGTGAATCTCTATTATTGATATGTGGAAGGATCGTTTATATTAAAGCAATTGCAGGATTTTATTTCAACTTTTGCCAAAAAATGTGAATCTTTGTCAGCCTTTATTTGTTGGACCTAATATGAGCATGTTCATGCTCATGTAAATATGCAATTAGATTTCAACATAACAATTGCATTTTTAGGGTATATATTCATTAACAGTATACCACATATCATTAGTTAGAAATTAAAAAAGATATGTTCCTCTAGAAGGTTAAATGCTTTTTGGATGTTCAAACATGGTAATAGTCTCTACAAAACCTCAAAAAGTCTAATAAAAATATGGACTTTTTAATGGATCTAATTTTGACTTTAGAGTACCTTTCAATAGTGTCACATAACTTTTTGTGCTTAATTGCACCACTACTTGACATCACATGCTGCAGCATGCTAACCCTAGACTACCTGCATGTGCATGATGCATTATAAATACACCTTATGCAAACACTTCTCAATACACATTCTAATTTTATTTTTTCCCAGGAGTGTACATTATATAGTCTCATCATTGAAAATTGTCTAAAGGCATACCACGATTCAAGTAGATAATGTTGATCCTATACACAAACGCATGTGTTTATATATATCAAGCATGTATATTGTTCATATCCGCTCATGCATGTCAAAGAACTTCTAACTGTTAAGCATGGTTTTCCATATCAGATCACACCACCAGTACCAGGCTACCATACCAATGGTTTAAAAAACGGCCTAGACTGGCCAGTCGAACCATCAACAGGTTAGGCCTCTAGTTGGGCTTAACCCTTAAACCAGTTGAGTTTGAGAGAATGCTTTCAATTTCAGTTCAACTGCTGGCTCATTCGAACTACTCGAGCAAATTGTTCGATTTTTAAAACATATAAAACTCTGTTAAAAGAAGGGGTTAAGATTTGATTGAATCAATTCAACAATCATCATTCTGAAGCCGAGGCACTCACCCCTCAACGTTCTCCCTCTTCAGAGCAAGCCACAGATGGCTAGCAGCCAACTATCAAGCCAAGGCCCTTTGTGGTGGCAAGCTCGAACCCCCACTTCTCTCTTTCTCGCTTCTCCCTCTCTCTTCTCATCCCTTTCCCTCGTTGGAACCATTTGCTGGCCGACAAGAACCAGCAACAACTCTCCCCTCTCTCTCTCCACCATGTTCACCGAAGCCAGCAAGTAACAACTTGGTGGAAGGCCAGCGGGCCTGCCTTGCTGCCTCTCTCTCAATCAACCTTCCTCATTTTAGCCTGGCGGCAGGCCAACAAACAGCAACTATCCCCCTACCAAAGCCTGGTAGCAGGGCGGTATCTAGCAGGAGGCGACAGCCACCCCTCACCTGCTCTCTCTCCCTCTCCTTCTCCCCACTTCCCACTCTCCATCCACCACCTGCCCATCCCTCTCTAGCCCTTCTCTAGTTCGAACCCCAATATTAAAGGTTAACAGCAGCCTGGTGGGACCACAAACCAACCTATAATGACACTGTAGCAATAGTATCGGCATTGGTACCAAAACTGGCACAACAAAAACCATGCTTTTCTAAGAAAAAAGGTTCTCCAATTCAATGACCATAGAAAAGGTTGAAAACCTAAATAAGATAATATCCACCTGGATGCATTTCCATATCCAAATCCATCCCAATAAAGACACAAGTCCTAGCAACTAATCAGTATCCACATCCATATTAACCTATCAAAGAAAGAAAACATGGATATCACTACACAAATAATTGATAGATATTAAAATTAGGGGTGGCAATCAGGTCGAGTCATAAACGGATCGGGTCAATGCGGATCGGATCAAAAAATCATCAACCCAAACCCGACCTGTTTATTAAACGAGTCAAAAATTCAAACTTGAACCCGATCTGTTTATTAAACAGATAACCCGACCCGTTTAATCCGTTTATTAAATAGGTCAAATTAAGTTAAACGGATTAAATAAGTTAAACGGGTTAAACAACTTAAACAAGTCGGGTTAAATGGATCAGAAACAGGTTAAATATATTTTAAATAGGTTAAACGAATCTTAAATGGGTTAAACAGGTCGGGTTAAATGGGTCAAAAATAGGTTAAATAGGTTAAACAGCCTAAATGGATTATCTGACTCAATCCGACCTGAATATTAAACGGATTAAACGGATCAAACGGATCAGATATCTAAAACCCAAATCCAATCCAATTATTAAATGGGTTAAACGGGTCGATCCGTTTACGACCCAAATCCATTTAGCCAAAATCCAAACCTGTTTATGATGGGTCAAATACGAGTCGGGTTGGCGAGTCGAATCATATTTTGCCAGCCCTAATTAAAATCCACTTTCACCGCTATTTAGTCTCTCATATAGCTCTTTTAAACCCCTAAGGAGAATAAGTAACATCATCAATATATTTTCAACATAATTTTCATCCATATACTGAAGTTTTAACTTGGTGAATTCCAACTTTAATTGTCAAGCTAACCCAAAAGGGTGTAACATAGTAAATGTATTAGGATCCACCAGAAGAGTCATGTATGCATTCATTTCTTTATGTTCTTTGTATTATCAGTTATTTTGTTTTAGAAAAAATAATAAAAGAAAGTTCAAATGCTAGTAAACTTGATCAGAGTTGATAAAAAAATTGAATTGACAAGGTATAAAGTGGAATACTATCCTAGCAACAAAATTTATACGATCCAATTTATATCTACATTTATATTTTATATTACTTAATTTGATTCATATTTACATCGATTTAGAACAAACACAAATACAAATTTTAGCATCCAGTTAACATCCATTTTTATTCATATTCATCAAATAAAACATATACATATAGCCTAGGAATCTACTAATTCCCAATCTGTTTTAAACCATATTAGGACATCATAGCATTATTTTCTACACAATCACTTGAGCATTGTGTCACCTGAACAATAATAGACCTAAATTAGCTTATAGCCAGTACAATCCTTTGGTTTATCCAATGCGTCCGTATTTTATTTTGCAAGAAGTAGGACAAGAAATTCCTTATGGCAACATATTTAGTGGTATAAAGTACAACGATACCTCCACAAAATCATGTTTGTCCTCCAAATACCGCCGAAGTAGCTTGACCACCCTATGCCGCAACCTCAGGTTGGATTGCATTTGTGGCCGACGTAAATCAAGGAACCGGTATCTAATAAAGGAATGCAAAACTTGTTAATATTAGAGAATTCTAATAGATCCTCCATCAAGTTAGGAGAGTAAAACCACATACAATATCATAACCTTATCAACAAGCAGACAACTTTGATGAAGGACATGTATAAAAACCCCATGAAGCAAGATCAATGACAAAGAATCACATGGCAATAAAAACATAAAGACAAGGGCATAAAAAGAATAGAATTCAACTATAGGGAACATTACATTTTGACCCCCTCAACTTTGCCCAAGTTTCTCACCCCCTTCACTTTAAAAATTTTCAATTAAATCCCTGGCATTACATTGATCCTTCCACCCCCATGTCCCCATCTAAGGCCATTAACGACCATCAGCAAATGACAAAAATGCCTTCCCTCTCATCACCAACCTTTTCCTACCATGCACATGCCTTCACCTACACCTCGCCTATTTTGATATCCATCCCTCGCATCATCGCTACTGATGATGCTGTTCTCAATGCCGCCTAGCATATGTCCTTATCCTCATCATTGCCGGCGATGTTACCTAGAAGTGGTTGAGCCAACATCTTTCTTGCCCTTGATGGCAACCAGCCATTTCACTTTCTTGATCACTCTCTCCTTTAGAACATCTCTAGCTTACATCATCATCATCATCCCCTTTTCATCACTTGGGATTCAATTATATCCACTCTCTGGAAAACTACCAGCTTTAGAGTCACTTCCACTATTATCATGTACTCACTTGATTCACTTCAAAGCTGCACCCACTTTAACCCCAGTAGAATTTATATACAGCCCTAGAACCATGAGATATCGAAAATTATCAAGAAAGTTCATGCATAAAAAAGAACAACTAAAACTCTAAAAATAATTCCTCCCAAAACAGATCACAAACTTCAGTGTAAAAACCAAAAAGAAAAATTTTATGAACCCAAGTCTACAGTTAATTATTTGAGAATTGAATCTTCCTGAGAAGAAAGTTACAATTAAAAGTTTTGATATAGCTTAAAGGGCTGCGGACCTTTCTGAAAAAGAAGGTATGCAAATCAAATGCCCTTTTGGCAGATCAAATATCTGATCAGATGCCTCTGCATAAGTGGTTTGAAGTTTGAACTTGAAAGCACATTGGATTATAAGATATTATAAAACAATTCAGTGAAATTAAAAAATAACTCTTCCAAATCCAAAAAAAAGTTGTTTTCCTTACAAAATTATTCAAAAGGTCAAACTTTCTCCTCACTTGTGCAGCGAGGGTGGAAGCTTCATTCTTCTCCACCTCAAAGAAGGAAAAGAGTGGTGTGGAGAAACAAAGAAGTACATGGAGGGGGTAGCTCAAGGGATTATTGAGCTATAGCATTCTGAGGCCTTGGAGATTCTTCTTCCAGGCCTTTGGTGTTCCAGGAGAATTATACTATGCTTAAAAAATGGACCAAACCTTGGATTGGTGCTCTCCAAGGTTCGTGTTTTGTGTGATTCAGCACAACCCATGCCCATCTTGGATTGTATGGCCTGTTGGTATGCCATGAGATGTGCCTGTGCTAAGCAAATCTCAGTTTTAATTCAAACCATAGTGGAAAGCAAGGTGGGCGCCATAACATGTTGTGCTTCTTTTATTCCCTTGGTTACAATTTAGCACATGCTGCTCTAGGGAACTTGCTCTCATCCTCGACCTTTCTTTCCCTCATCATCTGTACCAAGACCACCACCAGCACTTTGCCTTCCAATGCCACCATCATACCTCCTACAGTCGTTTGGGCCCTCCTCGCAGTGCTAGCCGAGCCAATGCCCCAGCCCTTTCTGCTCTCCTCCCCTTCAGTAACAGTGGGATCATGACTTTGCCACAGCAGCAGCTATAAGCTCCCACTCCTAGATCAAAGATATAAAGGAAAGAGATCTGCAGGGAGGGAGAGGCGATTGAAGTGTGATGTGGACCTCCTTTTAGTTGACTTGGCAACAAGGAAGGGCCCATGCTTGATCTTATTGCTCTCCATGCTGAGGGTGTGAATCTCTGCGATGTAGAAGCTATGAAGAGACTTGATGGCATGGCAAATCTCAACCTCTGTGGTGTAGAGGATGGTCTTAAGGGCAATCCCATGGATGGAATCAACGGGAAGGGACGACATCAGGAGATTCAAGAAGTGGATCACGTGACACCCCAAAAGGTTTCTCATCATCCCGAACAGGACATCACTGACTTCGACAAATGTCCAATGAGTCAAGGCGAGGATTCATAAGCTCATGGCAGAGATCCCCAGCATCAGGTAGCTCTGTCACTAGAATCTGGTCCAGCTCCAAAGCTAGCACCGCTAAAAGACTGATCTCTTAGTCTATGATTGCATGACCTATAAGAGCTTGGAAAAGTTCCTATTTTTGTCCATGAATATATACCATCCCAAGTCTCTACTCTCTGAGCCACCCTTAAACCTAAAAAACAAAGGTATTTTAGTCCTAAAAGTAGTTTTAACTTAGTGATGATCACATGATGCAATTCCTTGACACTCAGTTAATTGATATGGACAAAAGGATCACCATGCAACAAAAGTATAACAACATCAGGAATTTAACTGAAAATTTTCAAAGTGGAGGTTTGGGTGAAACCTAGCAAAATTGAGGAGGTCAAAATGTAATTTTCCCTAAACTATAATATAACCTTCCGAAACACAGGTAATGGAATGTTATTGAGATTATACCATAAATAATGAATATTTAACTATGGATACTATATGGGTTGATACAATTATAGTTTGTGTTATGCAATTATAGTTTATAAGCATGCCCTTCCCCCAATGACCTTTATATGCAAGGGCATCAAAGTAGACAAATGTGGTGGTGTTGTAACAAAGATTTCATGTATCATCATGCTAGAAGGATAGGCCCAGCAACATCTATCTGTAAGAAAAAAGTTCATTTTTTAAGCCTAAGTACATACATTACTTTCAATAACTCCCTATATAAGCATCTTCAACCAAGCAATCTACCAAGTTCTCTAAGTAATGGTGGATCATCAATTATGGAATTCAAAATATGCAGTTATGAACTAGGTGTGTCGGTCATATATCAATTGCCTAAAACTGAACATGTTACTCCTTTAATTTTCCTTTTTTAAGATATAGTCCACACTATTTTAAAGAAAAGGGCATCCCATTGTGTAAAGGCTCCTACCACTATAGGATCTAAGAAGGGTCAGATTTACACAACCTTACCCCGCATGTGCAGAGACCATTTTCATGTTTTTAACATGTGATGCAGGTCAGATAGAGTAACCTCACCATTGCTCCAAGGCACACCCTCTACTGTCCACAATATATGTGTACTTATCAAAAAGGATTTTCTGCAGACCTAATTATCTTTAAAGTCCATCCCTTTTTTTTTTTGTTGAAGCCGGCTACATTAAGTAGCTCTGGTATAAATACATCTATGTGCATCAGATTTAAAGTCTATCTTAAAATGCGAATAATATAATATGTTACCTAGATGGAGCACTTACCTCAAAAATGAGAAATCATACAGCTAGTAAGTAATTTTATAGATATGTTAACATGTCTGGATTGATGGACTTAGAATTACAGCTGGAACAACAAGTTATGCATTTTCATAATAACTACATGGGCTCCAAAACAGTTACTGTTTTACTCTTTATCTTGCCAGCTTGATAGATCAAATTGTAGATTTGTGGGTTTTTGTGCACCTTAAATTTACAATTATGTCAAACAGGATCACATATAGAGAAACTCCAAATCAGAGAAAAGACATTTAGACTATCCTCAAGCTTTCAAGCATGCATCTTACATGGAATAATAAAGTCGGCAAAGGTTGCACACTCTTACCACCAATCAAGGAAAAAATAGCACCCCACAACAGCCCCATACTGTTTGATATTGCCATACAGGCAAGGATAGATACCCAACACCCCGCAAGAGGTTTCCACAAATGAACCATCCTTGCAAGACTTGAAACTGTTTGAGCACCTTTTTTCCTTTTTGTTTATTGTATCTCACATTAACTAGTAGATCTTAACCCTTATCAACCCTACATGACTCCTATACCGCAATACTTATTAAATATTGTGCCAACCACTGGCCAGTATTTCAAGTCCTTGCCATTAAGTATCATATATTATACACAAATATTTGAGATAAGAGAATAGAAGAATTAAATGGTAAATTGCATTAACATATGACCATCAAAAAGGCACAATTAAATAAAACCAATCCATTGTAAACAAGTTACCTCAAACGGATCTCCTCGGTAATAATATCTTTTACATCATCTGCAGTAGTAACTGGAAAAGGCAACGCACGATTTACAGAATTTAATACTATAACATGCTCTGCAGCAACCTAGGATGGTGAAATTAATACAAGGTTTCAGTTAGCATTTCATGATAGCAAGATGGAGGGCAAATCGTTCACATGATCAATTCAGCTTGCCAAAAGTATATTCCCTAATTTTAACCACATACAATCAAACTAGTGACAAATTTTCGTTAGAAATTCATTCTTACTGCAAATCAAAGGATTGATGACAATAAAAATAACAAGACAAAAAATCAGTAAATATGATCTATATTATGTTAGGCAATTTTGGAGATTATGATAAATAGTCATATTATCATTGACCAACATGTTGTCCAAGATCCAGCAGAATCTGGCATCCCCTTGGATGAACTCTCATAGCAGCATTGTCAACAAGTAAATATTTATCAATCTAGCCATAGTCAATATTGTTTTGGAGCATTTCATATCATATCATGGCTCTCTTCCTTACATAAACCCGCAACACTGCATGGTTCTATTTCATTAGAATATTGCCCATAATAATAACAACCATATCAAAACAAAGTTTTATAGTCCAGAAGGCTCTCTGTTTCATCATACAATTGTGATATTGCATACCTTCCCTTGTTTTTGTAAGCCAATAATAACAATTCACATATACATAGCCACTGTGAGGCAAGCTCTAAAGGTCTTTTTTTTGGTAGTCACCTCAAAATCCAAGTCCCAGACCTGGTGACTTTCTGATTCACAGAAAATAACTTCTCATACATATATTTCCTGAAATGCTATTAAGTGACATCCAACTCTTCTTCTTCAAACAGAAATCAATAGATCAGATTAAATTATCAGACAGTCCCAGATTTGCAATGTTTGATTTTTCCAAGCAATATACTTACTCCACTAGCGTATTATTATGCTCCTAAAATTTATGTGATGTATTAAATAGGACGAGATTAATTAATATTACTCATCAAAATCTACTGCTCAATGACATTCTTATTCCATTCCCTCAACATGTTTTGGATCTCCTAAGGCCTCTAATTACACATGACCCCATCTTAACCATCTCTAGAACCATGAAACCAATATGAACATTTTATTTTCCATTTATACAATAAAAAGAACAATATCTTGAGTAAGAACACTTATGTCGGAAACTCAACAGATCCTATCAGCAATTCCTAGGTCCCTTCCATTTGAAGTACTTCAGTTGCAGCTCTTAAAACTGGCTGATAAAATACAGTCATATTCCAAAATTCTGGCATGGATGGTTGCTTGAAATAATTTGTTGGGAAAGTTTAGTATCATCCAAAATTTCTTAGAGGATTCAATTTAATAGAAAGTAAGATAGATGTCAGCATCTAATTTTTGCAATCCAAATACAAGGTTCTCTTTCATGCTAAATTCAGTTCCTTCAATATAGTACCAGCAATCTTGACTACTAAGGGTTTGTTTGGTTGGGGTATTTCAAATTAAGGATTAAGCTGATGATTCCAGAGAGTCATTTATCTAGAAACATAATTGTCAAGAAAATAAATTTTACCATGTTTGGTTGGTGGAAAGCTTACTCTAGACAATGGCACCAGAAACATATAACTATATTTAGGTGGAGGTAATCTTATATGAAAAGATTACCAAATTTTCAACTAAGCCTTGAATAAACAATTCAAGTAATGACAGTTTTTTGTTCAATGACTTCAATCCATTTGGCCATTTAATGACACACTTAATGAAAGCCATCAATATGGACATTTCAAATATTGAAATATATTTACATGAGTTGATAAGTATTTTTAAATTAATTACACATATATTAGAAAATATACTTCTTATTATAAATAAATTTAATATATTTAATCTTTTATTAGGTAAATATATTTAAATGCAATCCCACCATTAATTGGCTAATTTTGGAAAAAATAAATAAATCATTACATAGAAAGTTAGAAATTTGGACTTAGCATAATCGATTTGAGTTGGGATTGTTGTAGGATTGACAATTAAAAGGGAGCATTTGAAGGTTTCAACTAAAAGGGTAGATGAATTTTTGTCAAGCAATGACTCAATAATCTGGCATAGGAAGAAAAGACCACCCTCTTGCTGGTAATTCTTTCATCTTCTCTCTTAGTAATAACCATGGGACCTGCCATTTATTTTACCATCCCCCTCATCCTCTTTTCATACCAAAATATGGGATTTTTTTTTCTAATGCTAGATTATCGCCAACCAAATAATGATGCAATGCACACCTCCATCCATACAATAACTTAAATAACATTCACCTCAGTTCCATGGTATCTAAACACAAGTCCACAACATTACATCCTTGATATTATTCAAGTAATGAAATGAGTCCAATTAGCTTGTTTTGGTAAGTTCAACTTACTGAACAATCTGGGTAGAATTAATTAAAAGACCTATCCATGTACTAGATACATTTTCATAAAATGCTTGTTTTCTAGATCAAAAATGATCTTTCTTACCAAAACAAATTGATCTCTTTTATGTATTTCAATTCTTCCTCTGTCCTTACCATATTTTGTGCTCCTGACCAGTGCTAGAAGAGGCCTCGGAAAATAGATATACGGAGGTTAGTGCATTGCATAGAATCTTGTTTCACTGTGTAAAACAAGTGATGCGTTGGCATATAAAAGTACTGATGTTGGAGTTGTTCGCACACAAATATCCAGTTATATAAAGACAAAATTTATGAGAATAAGTAACTCACACTTCTAAGAAGCTCACTGTTCAGAACTATTCTACATCATAAAAAAGGTATTCTTGCAGCAAAGATCAGGAGAAAAGAGAAACGGTTGTTCTGGTTTTCTGTATACAGGCTACAAACATACATCAAGATATTAAGCAATAAGAGTCCTGACCATACCTCTATAGCCCCGGTCTTCATCTTATTATTTACGGATTCTTTTGGCCGAGCCTGGACAATCCCTTCGACAGTGATTACATACTCAAGCCTCAGCTTGTTCACAGTAGAATAGGCATCCGGGAATTCATTAGGAAGCGTCGTAACCTAAGAAAAACAAAAAAAGAAATACAACCAGAACTATCCATCAGCAACATTCCCTTATCAAGAATCAAGATAACTGATACCAATTTTAAAAATTAAAAAAAAAATCATCAAAAAATATTGCAATAGGCAAGAACGGTGGAATTAGCAACATGTCCTTATTAAAAATCAAGAACTACCCAGTGATATTGCTGGGCACTGCTCGGTTAGCAAGAATCAAGAAGATCCTATCAACTAAAGAAATCTCAAAAGAAGGGAAGTAAACGCAAGAAGGAAAGACAAATAACGAGCATCGGAAGGAAAGAACGCACCTGAACGATCCCAGAGGGATCCCTGAGGTTGAGGAAGGTGAGGCCGCCATGAACCCTGTGGAGGGCTACCCAGCCGCAGAGCCGGACGCGCCTCCCGACGTCCTCAACCCCAAGGTCGCCGCAGAACGCTGTTCTTGAGACCCATTGCAGCGGAGAACTCGTCGGAGCTTCGGACCGGGAATCGGAAGGTAGGGTTTCCGGCGGCGGCGGCGGAGAAGGAGAGACCGAAGACGGCGAGGTGGAGGAGAAGCGAGAGGCAGCGAAGACTCTTCGAGTCAGGAATCTTGAAGGCAGTGCGCTGGGGAAGCGAGCGAGACGGGCGAGGCGAGGGTAGAGGAAAGGCGCGACGCGTAGGATGGAAGCCATGGGTGATGAGCCGTGGCCTCCGGATTAGATGGTAGCCCAACGGGATTCTTTTCTGTTATAGCCTATTTATAGGCTCCCGCTTATTCAACCCCTGGGTCGGAACTCGGGAGACACGTGTGAGGCACGAGTGTAGGATACCATCTGACAGAAAAAAAAAAACAGTCTAGCATCCATGTAGCCTAATTCCTCTGAGAGAGGAAAGAAAATAATAATAATAATAATAATAATAATAATAATAAAGGGGAAAAAAAAGGGACCTCCATGGGTCTTTTCTTTCCCTTCATGCAGACTAACAAGCCCACAGGCTGGGATATAGATTAGGACTTGGGAAAGC
Organism: Elaeis guineensis; assembly: GCF_000442705.2. Classification (NCBI taxonomy): domain Eukaryota; kingdom Viridiplantae; phylum Streptophyta; class Magnoliopsida; order Arecales; family Arecaceae; genus Elaeis; species Elaeis guineensis. The sequence goes on along the minus strand of NC_025997.2, from coordinate 3,611,295 downwards.
TCTTAGAAGAGTGGGAGCCAAGTGAGTCAACAAGCCCAATTCCTACTGAACATTGCTTCATATTTATACAGGAAATATCCAAACAAGTTCTTAGGAATTAATTGATGCACCCTTCATCGTTTGGCATGATTGCATGTACAGATGCTATAGGTCACGTAGGGGATTGGAGCATGTAGAATTGGGCGCCTGGTGAACTTGCAATCTGTACATGCCTTGATACGTTATAGAAAAGTTTCAGATACTTGGATTTGCAATTGCTTGTTCATGGGCAAAGTCATTGATGTGACACATGTTCAGAAGCAAGGCCCAAGACCCAGAACATGACAAGCCTTTGGGACAGTTTTAAAAGACATGTTCTTGCATCTCCAACCAAAAAAAAGGAGCTGCTTCAGCCTATCTCGGCTACAGATATTGAGTTAGCCCTTGCCTCCATGCACCCTGACAAGGCCCCCAGCCAGATGGTTTTCTCCACTAATATTTTTTTCAACTATTTTGGCCTGTCATTCAAAATGAGGTGGTGGCGGCTGTTCAGCACTTCTTCATTTCCAGCTCCATGCCTCATACTGGGACAGACACATACATTACACTACTACCAAAAAATTATGGCCCCAACAACCGATAGAGTAACATATGTTAGTGATATAATAACAGGACAATTTCAGTGAGCCCGTTTGACTTTGGGTAGAATGGGCAATTTGACTCTAGAATCCTTAACACAAAACAATAGACTAGTGAATAGAAGAGGTCATTGTTTCTAAAGTTCAATGAGAAATAATATTACTGGGTAACCATGGAATAGCTGCGCAAAGGGTCATCTATATGATGGTCAAGGCAAGGACTTCTATTTCCAAGTGTTTGTCATCCTTGCCGGTATTTAATATTCCTCTAGTACGTTTCTCAGTTCTGAAGTCTGGAGGTAGGAAGCAGAGGGACTGGCAATGCATCAACTATTGAAAAATAGAAATAAGCGGGAAAAAGTCATAACATTTGTTGCATCTCGACCTTCTTTAACATCTATGGTTGCGATCCAAACAGCTCAAATACTACAAGGATTTGCTGCAATTGGACTGCAGCCAAACCAAATACAGCAAAAATCATATTGATTTGGGTCGGTTGATTAGGAAATAGTTATTAAGCATTGGGTATCAAAGCTTACTAACTTGCACTTTGATCCATAGTGCTGCTCCATTGCTTTTAATCATAATGCATTGTAGCATTTTGCACCCAAATATTAAGAGGAGTCTAGAAGTTCATTAATTACATGCTTCTGTTGAAATTTTTGGAAAGGTTTCAGAAACAATGATTTCAAAGTCAGTCCATTAGATGGCGATGTTACAACTAATCCGCCACTTTGAATTAGCTGTTATCCTCTCACTATCAGAAGATGATCAAGAAATGAATTTGCCAGTCCAACCAATGAGAAGAAAGTCCACCGATCAAACGACATAACTAGTAATGGCAGAAGGTGTTGCGTTAATAGGACAAATGAGCTTAATTCTAGTTGAAATGCTACAAACCACTGTTACATGTCAGGAAAGAACACCTTTTTAATAGCTGAACCCTCAAATCCTATCAATTGGCGTTTGGATAGCTTTAACTCCCTAGTGGGGCATTCTCTTGTAAGAATCTGTTTCAGCAATGGAGAATGTCTATGGACGAGACTTCGCAGATCATGCCCATCAATTCCTACATTCAGAAAATGAAAGGAGTGCAAGGAAAAAGCCAGTTTAATAGATGAAGTCCCCCTCGTTTATCGTATAGTAATACAACAAAATAGGTAATGGCACTTGTCCATGAGACCACGACTATGTGTTATTATAATGGGTTATAATTAGAGGCTTTAATCCTAATGATGTTTGATTTGTTGGCTTATAGGTGGATATGTGATTAGTTATAGGCTTGTAGTGATGACACCATGGTTGTGGGGCTTTCTAGTGTAATAAAACTTCTGGTTTCTTAAATCCAGAACGGCTCATTATAGGAGCAATAAAACAGGGAGCACAGCCCATGTTCGGACACATCATTAATGCGTGGCGACCCCCACAAGTTGGCATATTTAAAAAATAAGAGATATATTTAACGTACCATGAGTTTTGGAACTTCCTAATATGAGTTTTTGATCTTTCAGAATACTTTAGCTCAATCAAAGAAATAATACTTTTGGTGTTTGTGGAGGGACAAATTTGAGTAGATAGATGCCATTTTAGAACATCGCTCTCAACTGAATTGGTTCATGATCTTCCAAGTCCGGCTGAATATGGGATTTCAGTACAGGCTTTAACCACTGTTGCGGCCAATCCCCTCATCGTCTGGTCGTCGGGAACGAGCGTCTGCAAAAGAAAGTCCGCACTGACCGGAGGCAGCTCCGACGGGGACCCTCCGACGGTCAAGTCAGAGAGGAGACTAGGCAACAGTGAGAAGAAAGTAAAGAACTCAATGAGAGAATGAGGGGGCGAGCCTGTTGTTTCGAAGAGCCTATAACACTGTAGCCTTCCCCGATATATATAGTGGAGCGTAGTATGGCGTCGTCATTAATAGCGCAGACAATTGAGGAATTGTCAACTCACTGTAGACTGTCAGAGTTGTCGTGAAAGTATCACATCGTCGTGGGGCTGTCAAATCACTAGGGTTGACAATGCCCTAGGCGGGATGATGTCCTTAGGCGGCAGTGCCGCATGCCGCTGTCAGGACTGACAGTCTCTGACAGTAGTACGGCGATCGGAGGAGTCGACCGACCTTAGGTCGGTGGCCAGCAGAGTGGCATCGGGTGGAGATTCGGGCCCCTCCGACGGTCAGTTGGGCATGTTGCGAGAGTCGGCCATCGGACTCCCTGGTGCAGTCGGTCGGGAGAGTGGAAAAGGTCTGCCCGACCGACATATCCTCAGTCGGTAGAGAGCCGTTAATCGGTCGGTAGTGGCGTCCGGTGATCGGTCGGTCGGGTATGCCCGATCATAAGTCGGCGTGAGCGGAGTCGGTCGGTATTCTCCAACAGTTGCCCCCTCCACTTCTGAGTCGGACGGTGCGCTGGCCGATGCCTTCGTTTGGACAGCAACGCCGGACGAAAAGGAGTGGATTCACTGTGTGCCAAATTCCGACCGTACCGCGGGTTGATATGATGTCAGACGTCTCATGAATGCCGAGCGATTCGCTGGCGTCAGGTATCCAGTCGGTGTCAGATGTCCCGTCCCGTCGGCGTCAGGTGTCATGTCGGCGTTGGATGTCCTGCAGGTGTCAGACGTCTCGTCCCATCGGGAAGGGGAACCGCCGTTCCCGCCGTCCCTTCGGGGATACGAAACGTCGCGGCCTTTACGCCATGTGGCGTGCGGCCATTGGAACGGGTTCGTTGGAGCGGATGGAGGTGACGCGGCTCGATCTGAAGGTAGGTGCGTCGAACCGTCGGGCCGACGGACGGCCCGGATGATGCCACGTGGCAGGATCTGGGAGGTCCTCGTTGGTCGTGCCTTCATCTCGACCGTCGGGGGTACTATATATACAGGGTCGCCCCTATTCAGTTTTTTACCCCCCTCATTTCACTATCGAGACTCTGCCCGCGTAAGTCCTCATTCCAGGTACTCTCCCCCGCTTCTCTTTTTCTTTGTAGTTCCTTCTTCTTCTTCTGAGGGCCATCGTCATCTTCACCATCTCCTTCTTCTTCTTCCCTGTCATTCGTTTGAGTCCATGGCTAGGACGTCTCCACGAGGTAGTCGGTCGGGAGAGCCGACTGACGACACTCGGTCAACCCCGGAGGTGGAGGTTTTTTCGCTTTCGGGGCCGAACGTCGATCGGCTCCGGGAGCAATACCGCATCTCGGGGCAGTTTCGGCTGTTCGTCCCTGGTGCCGACGGTCGGGTTAACAGCCCGCCTGAGGGCCAGGTGGCCTTCTACTTGGAGGACCTCCGGGCCGGCCTTCGTTTTTCGATTCTGGAGTTCGTCCGAAACATTCTTGACTATTACGGGCTGTGCCCGGCACAACTCGCGCCGAACTCAGTTCGGTTGATAGTCAGCTTCGCACTTCTGTGTCGGCTTTTGCCGACCGATCCTCGGATCTCCCTCTTCCGAGCTTTCTTCGTCCTCCGACCCCACTCTAAAGTCCGAGGGTGGTGGTACTTCGTTCCTCGGAAGGGGCTCTTCTTCATTACTGGTCTTCCGTCGTCCATTCACGGATGGAAGAACCAGTTCTTCTTTGCATCGTCTTCCGCTCCTTGGAGGTTCCCCGTCCGTTGGGGAAATCTCCGACCTGAGCCGAACGAGAACAGTCGGGTGGAGGCTGAAGATCGGAAGGACTTCCACCGGCTGAAGGACATCTCGGTGCCGAAGCAGAGTGAGCTCGTCACCGAGCAGGCCCTGTATGACACCGGCCTTAGCCCGGTCCCCCGCCTAGGTCGATTTTTCGTTTTTCTTGCCCTTTTTCTTCTTTTTGTTTTTTTTTACGGTACTGACCATCTGTCGTCTTTTTCAGATATGCCGCCGAGATCACGATTGATGGCAGCCGACGTACGCCAGTACGCCGTCAGAAAGAGGCCGGTGCAAGGTGCCGGACCGTCGCGGCCTCCCAAGAGGCCCCATGCAGCTCCACCGAGCGAACCGACTGGGTCGGGAGCAAAGCTAGTCATCGCACTGTCGACGCCGACAGTGCTCGTCGAAGTCCCGTCCGAGGGACCGTCGGGCGAGGGCGCCGCTTCGCCCGAGAGACGGGCTGCTGAGTCCGTAGATAGCGCGCCGGCCACCCGTCAAGCGGAGGAAGATCGGGAGGAGGCCCACGAACCCGAGCGACTGGCGCCCGCTGCCGCCGCACCGTCGGTCGAGACTCGGTCGGGCTCAAGCCTGCCGTCGATCTCCGACGTCAGGGCCTGGGCGTCCAACCGAGGGAAGGCCCCCATGGCGTCGGGCGACGAAGGACGGTCGGTTGGCGGAGGATCAACCAACTTCCCGCTCCTCGAAGGTGCGTCGGGCCTGGCCAACCATGACTTGGCCAGGAGACTCTGCCAGGCGCTCCTCCTCCCTGCCGACATCGATGCGATGAAGAACCAGCGTGTCTCCGACATGCTGTCTTCATTTTATCCGATGATGATCCGGGTAAGTTTCTCCTTTCTTTGCCTTTAATGTAGTTCCCGTAAATTCGGTCTCTTAACGGTTGGCTTTATTTTGTGCAGCTGGTCTTCAATATATCCGAGCTAGAGGCCAGATATCAGAAGTTCGGCGACATGCGCGCGGCTTGGAGGGACAAAGTCGCGGCCCTTGAAGCCGACAAGGTCATCCTGGTCGACCAGCTGCAACAGACGGTCGATCGGGAGGGCCGACTTGAGGGGGAGGTCTCCCGACTTACGGAGGAGGTCTCCCGACTCAAGGGAGCCTTGGCATCATCGGAGTCGGAGCTGCAGTCGGCCAGGGACGACGCGAAGAAGAAGTTCCGGACCGTCCGCCGGCTTCGGCACGAACGAGACAACTTCGCCAAGGAGCTGGAGGCCGACCGCGAGCAGCTCCGAGTAAGCCTCGGGAATCTTGCCAAGGCTGAAGAAGGCTTGTCCATCGCCCAGGCCGACGCAGACATCGCGAAGGCCGAAGCAGAGTCGGCGAAGGAGGCCTTGGGTCGGGCCGTCGAAGACTTCCGTGACTCGAAAGAGTACCGAGAAGAGCTTCTGGAGAGCGGCTTCCTTTCGTATCGGGTCGAGTACGAGGATGCTCGGGAAGCCGTTCGAGGCCTGTACCCAGAGCTTGATCTCAGTAGCGTAGTTCCGTCAGAGTCGGAGGCCCCAACTGCGGAGGAGATGGCCGAACCAGTATCGGAAGGCCTTTCCACCAGGGCGGAAACCGAAGAAGACGCAGAGCAGGCTACTGAAGATCAGGCGGCCCCGACTACCGAAGGCAGAGCGGGTTCTCCGACCGTCCCCCATTGCTACCCAGTGGAGGAGGCCGACTCCGATGATTAGTCGGTTTTTGTTTTTCTTTTTTGCTTTTGCTCTGGCTTGTATCCGGGCTTCGGCCCATCTTTGTAAAGCCTATTTTGATCTTTAATGAAATCAAAGTCTTGGACTTAAACTTTTTTCCTCTGCCTATTTTTCTTTTTTCATGTGTTGTAGAATGCATCCGAACACGTAAGTCGCTAACCCATATAGATCGGTCAGGATGTTCGGCAATTCGTGCCGCCACGAAGGTAAAACAAGTCCCGACTTTGGATCGACCTTTCGATGGTCGCCCGGCTGTGAGTCGGGCGCATCCGTTGAGTCAAAAGCCGACCGACCGTCGGGTAAAGCTTGGCAGTCGGGTTTCTTCTGACGCGTTCAGTCGGATGTCGTCCGGCGCGTTTAGTCGGAGAAACGGTGATAAGTCGAATCCCGATACCCTTGTGTCGGGTATTTACACTACGTCTCATGATATACGGTGGTAAGCCGAATATCTTTCGACCGGCCATAGCTCGGTCGGTGAGTCATGAATGCGACTGTGGTCGCATCGTGTGATAGACAGTGGCAAGCCGAATATCTTTCGACCGATCGAAGCTCGGTCGGTAAGTCGCGACGGCGGTCGCGTGGGCATCTCGCCTTTCTTTGGTCGGGGCTCAATTAGCCGATAGCCTGGCCCGAAAGTTCGATCGTAGAATGAGTGTCAACTCCCGTCGCCGTGGATGGCTCGGTCCTTGTGAGCGCCTGATACATCGTCGGTGATCGGGCCGTCGGTTTCACGCAGACACAAGGTCCGAGTCGGGACGTCGGGACTCGACCTTCTTAGTGAGCGCCGATCGTCAGTCGAAGAGTTAAACTCTGAAATTTGAAACTGGATTTGTATTCCGAATGAACAAGTACAAAGTTCATTGGTGGTACGACTTCAGGTTGTCGGCGTTTCAGGTCCGGAGAATGGGTTTTCCTTCCAGAGTCTCTAGTCGGTAAGCCCTCGACCTATAGGTGTCTGCTACCACGTAGGGCCCTTCCCAGTTCGGAGTCAGCTTCCTTTGGTCTAGGGGCTTCGAGACTTCTGCCTTTCTCAGGACTAAGTCTCCAGGCCTGAAAAGCTTTGGCCTGATCTTGGCATTGTAATATCGGGCTACCTTCTGTCGGTATGAAGCCATGTGGAGTTGGGCCTCGTTTCGCAGTTCGGGGAGGAGGTCTAGGTTGGCTCTCCGGCAATCCGAGTTGTTCGGCTCTTGATACCGCTCGATCCTGGTAGATGGCAGCCCAATCTCGAGTGGAATCATCGCCTCCGTCCCATAGGCCAATTGAAAGGCGACTCCCCGGTCGGAATGCGGGGGGTCGTTCGGTAAGCCCACAGAACGGAGCCCAGCTCGTCGACCCAGAGACCTCTGACTTCATTTAGTCGGGTTTTGAGCCCGTGTAGTATGGTCCGGTTGGTCACCTCGACTTCGTCATTGGACTGTGGGTGCCCGACTGAAGTCAGTCGGTGCGTGATGTGAAACCTCGCGCAGAAGTCTCTGAAGTCTTGGTTGTCGAATTGTCGCCCATTATCGGTGATAATGGTATGCGGCAATCCGAACCTGAAGATGATGGATTTTTGGACGAAGTCCTCCATTTTTCGTTCGGTAATCTGCGTCAGGGGCTCGGCCTCCACCCACTTGGTGAAGTAATCGATGACGACGACTATGAACTTTCTTTGATCCGATGCTGGAGGAAAAGGATCGAGAATGTCGACCCCCCACTGAGCGAAGGGCCATGGAGCGACAATAGGAGCGATTTGGCTGGCCGGTCGGTGCTGTACGTTGGCATACTTCTGGCAAGGTTCGTACTTCCGGACCAACTCAGCCGCATCCTTCCTCATGGTGGGCCAGTAGTAACCCTGTCGCAGGACTTTGTAGGCTAGGGATTTGCCCCCCAAGTGACTCCCGCAGATTCCTTCGTGCACTTCTCGGAGAGCATAATCTGCGTCGGTCGGTCTCAAGCACCTGAGCAAGGAAAGGGAGAACGACCTTTTGTAGAGTCGGCCTTCCATGATCACATATTGGGAGGCCGACCATCAGAGCCGCCTGGCCTCCGTGGGATCTTCAGGGCTGATCCCGTCGGTCAGGAACCGGACAATCGGGTCCATCCAGCTTGGTTCAGCTGTCAGTTGTAGCACCTCTTCGACCCGGTCGATACTCGGCTGCTCGAGGTTCTCCACGAACGTCCGGTCCAAAGAGTCGAAAGTCGAGGTCGCCAGTCTGGAGAGTGCGTCGGCCTGGGCATTCTCCGACCTAAGGATGTGGAAAATTTTGAAATACCTAAGGCGCATTACGAGACCTTCGCTTTCTGGAGATATTTTGCCATGGCTGGATCTCGCACCTCGAATTCACCTTTGACCTGCCCCACGATCAGCTGAGAATCGGAGAATGCCCGGAGGCTGTCGACCCCAAGTTCCTTTGCCATCCTCAAGCCGGCAAGGAGTGCTTCATACTCAGCTTGGTTATTGGAGGCTTTGAAGTCGAATCGGAGGGCGTACTCGGTGACTACCCCATCCGAGTTGGTGAGCAGGAACCCAGCCCCGCTCCCTTGAGCGTTTGAAGCTCCGTCGATGTGCAGTACCCAGGTGGAGATCGGGTCTGGCTCGGAGACCGCGTCTCGTCTCGGATCCGCACCCTCCGACCCTTGGTCGGCCGTCAGGCATTCGGCGATGAAGTCGGCCAGGACCTGGGCCTTCAAGGCAGGTCGCGGTTGGTACTGTATGTCGAACTCGCTGAGCTTCATCGCCCACTTCGTCAGTCGTCCCGACATATCCGATCGGCGCAATATCGCCCTCAGGGGCTGGTTGGTGAGAACCACAATGGTATGCACCTGAAAGTACGGGCGGAGTCGCTGCGCGGAGACGGTCAGGATGAAAATCATTTTTTCCGTCTCCGAATATTGAGCTTCAGCGCTGCGGAGCACTTTGCTGGTATAGTAGATAGGCTGATGGGTTCGGCTCTCGTTTTCTCGGACGAGCACCGAACTGACCGCCTCAAGGGAGGTGGCCAAATAGAGGTACAAGGTCTCCCCGACCTCCGACTTCACAAGCAGCGGTGGGGAAGCCAAGTACCTCTTCAAATCTTTGAAGGTCCGTTGGCACTCATCCGACCAAGAGAAGCCCTTCACCTGCCGCAGAGTTTTGAAGAACGGGAGGCACCTTTCAGCTGATTGAGAAATGAACCGACTGAGAGCGACGATTTTTTCGTTCAGCTGCTGGACCTCCTTCTTGGTGTTCGGATGGCGCATGTCGATGATTGCCTTTATTTTCTCAGGGTTAGCTTCGATTCCTCGCTGTGAAATGAGGAATCCGAGAAACTTCTCCGAGGTCACCCCAAAAGCGCACTTAGTCGGATTCAGCTTCATTCGATGTTGTCGTAGAGTGCGGAAGGTTTCTTCGAGATCCTGGACATGATCTAGAATCTGCGCACTTTTCACCAGCATGTCATCCACGTACACTTCCATGTTGCGCCCGATCTGGTCTTTAAAGACCTTATTGACGAGTCGTTGGTAGGTGGCGCCGGCATTCTTCAGCCCGAAGGGCATTACTCGGTAGCAGTAGAAGCCCTTGGGGGTCACGAAGGCAGTGTGCTCCTCGTCTTCGGACGCCATCCAGATCTGGTTGTACCCGACAAAAGCGTCCATGAAGCTGAGTAGTCAAAATCCGGAGGTCGCATCCACTAGCTGGTCGATCTTTGGAAGTGGAAAGCTATCTTTTGGACAGGCCCGATTCAGGTCGGTGTAGTCAATACAAATCCTCCACTTTTCGTTGGCTTTCTTGACCATGACAACATTGACGAGCCAATCGGGATATGCGGCTTCTCTGATGAAGCCTGCCTCGAGCAGCTTGTCCACTTCTTCGTCGATGGCCTTCTGTCTTTCGGAAGCAAAAGACCTTTTCTTCTACCTCACCGGCCTCATCGTTGGGTCGATGTTGAGTCGGTAGGTTATCGTCTCTGAGGGGATGCCCGACATATCTGCTGCCGACCAAGCAAATATGTCGGCGTTGGCCGTCAACAGCTCCGTCAACCGTTGCCGTTCTGGGTCGGGTAGTTGAGACCCGACCCATACCTTTCGGTCGGGGTCTTCCGCAATCAGGATCGACACGAGCTGTTCGATCGGCGAGCCCCGTTCTTCCTCCTTCCGTTGGTCTAGTTTGTCGATCGTCAGGGAGCCCCTCAACTCGTCGCTCTGAGCGGAGATTTGGAAGCATCGGCGAGCGAGCTGTTGGTCTTTGCGCATCTCTCCGACTCCGTTCCTGATCGAAAACCGAACCAAGAGATGGTACGTCGAGACAATCGCCTTGAGGGTGTTTAGTCCGGGTCTTCCAAGTATGGCATTGTGGGCCGAAGGCACTCGGACGACCGCAAAAGTCAAATGAACCGTGCTTTGTCGTGGTTCAGTGCCGGCCGTCACGGGCAGGGTAATTTCACCTTCCGTCGCAACGGCGTCCCCGGCAAAGCCTATCAAGGGCGTAGGGACCCTCTTGAGTCGGTCGGTTGATAGTCGCATCCGGGAGAAGATCGAGTAAAACAAAATGTTTGTCGAACTTTCATTATCTACAAAAAAAATTTTTACATCATAGTTTGCTATTGTTGTCGAAACAACAACAGCATCGTCGTGGGGAGTTTGGACGCCCCGAACGTCTTCTTCCGTAAAAATAATCACGTCGTCCGGGCGCAGCCTCTTCATCGGCTCCCCTCCAGTAGACGTTCCCGGGCCGAGTCGTTTGGAAATCATATTATGACCCCGACCATCGGCTGATTGGTGGTCGCTTCCTCAGTCGGCTGGGGTCGTCGGTCGGCCATTGGTCGAGTCGGTGGGTTCCTCCGAAATTTACTGAGATACCCTCGGCGGATGAGAGCTTCGATCTCATCCTTAAGCTGGATGCATTGCTCGGTATTGTGGCCGTGGCCCCGGTGGAATCGATAGTACTTTCGTCGGTCGAGGCCTTTTGCCTTCAGAGGTGGAGGTCGTCGCAGGTATTCTTCCCCCTCGATCTCCATCAAAATCTGCGCACGGGGAGCGGAGAGAGGAGTATAGGAGTCATACTTGGGGCGTGTCGGCCTTGGAGTCTGCCGTCGGGGCGACTTTTAGTTTCGTTGCGGGGGCGAGACCCGACCATCAGTCGGGGGCCTGCTAGATTCGGTGGGGTCCCGACCCTTCCTTCGCTTTTCCTTCGGACCCTTGAACTCGGTTGAGCGCCGGTCGGAGGCTCCTTCATCCGCGTGCATATACTTGTACGCGCGCTCCAACAATTCGGCATATGTGCGGGGGAGGGTCTTGTCCAGGGAGTAAGTGAACCGGGATGCCCTCAGCCCCCGTTTCATGGCCGAGATAGCCATGTCTTCGTTGAGGTTCCGGACCTCAAGCGTGGCCGTATTGAATCGTGCCACAAAGTGCCGGAGCATCTCGTTCTCCCCTTGTTTAAGGGAGAAAAGGCTGTCCGACGTTCGCGGCGGCTTCCGGCTGGTGCTGAAGTGAGCCACGAAAGAGTGCTCGAGCTGTCCGAAGGAGTGGATACTTTCCGATCGAAGACCGGAGTACCAGGCCCTGGCAGCCTTGCGGAGCGTGGTGGGGAAGCCGATGCAAAAGAGAGCGTCGGTTGCCCCCTGAATCGTCATGAGAGCTTTATAGCTCTTCAGGTGGTCGATTGGGTCGGTGGAGCCGTCATAGGGCTCCACGTGCGGCATCTTGAACCGACTGGGGATCGGTTCGTCGAGGATGAGTCGGGAGAGAGGTTGGGCGGTCTGGAAGTCGACGTCGTTTGAAGACTTCTGTCCGTCCACCTGCAACTGTGCAAGCCGACGGTCGATTTTCTCGAACCTGCGTTCGTAGTCGTCCGTCCGTCGGTGCTGGGAGACCCCAAGAGTGGAATCTCCAGAAGATTCCGAGAGAGAGGCGGACGGCGTTCGCGGTCGCTTCTCCTTCCTCGCTCACTCCAGCTGGGAGGGAGAAAGCTGTTGGGACCGATGGGCATCGCACCGCGGCCGCCCCTCCTCCTCTCTGTGGGAGCATTGTGACAGGTGCTCCCACGGAGAGGACGGAGATCGACGCGGGTGCCGGCGGCTGCTCCTGGAGGGCATCGGACGTGCCTTCGGTTGCCCGACCGGCGATGGCGGCAGCCATGCCGGTTGTTGCTGGAGGCTTTTGACCGCGTCTGCCAGCATGGTCATCTGCCGCATGATTGCCACGATCTGCGCCTCCGTGGTCACCGCGGGGTGCGGAGAGCTGGATTCCATCGTGGAAGGTGGCGGAGAGGCTTCTTCCCGATGGGAAGAGCGCCTCGCCGACCCGGTGACTCTCGATCGTTGAGCTCTTATCTTTGTCATCAGTGTCTACTACACCCGCCCCCTACCTGGCGTGCCAATCTGTTGCGGCCAATCCCCTCATCGCCTGATCGTCGGGAACGAGCGCCTGCAAAAGAAAGTCCGCACTGATCGGAGGCGGCTCCGGCGGAGACCCTCCGACGGTCAAGTCAGAGAGGAGACTAGGCAACAGTGAGAAGAAAATAAAGAACTCAATGAGAGAGTGAGGGGGCGAGCCTGTTGTTTCGAAGAGCCTGTAGCACTGTAGCCTTCCCCGATATATATAGTGGAGCGTAGTATGGCGTCGTCATTAATGGCGCAGACAATTGAGGAATTGTCAACTCACTGTAAACTGTCAGAGTCACCGTGAAAGTGTCACATCGTCGTGGGGCTGTCAAATCACTAGGGTTGACAATGCCCTAGGCGGGATGATGTCCTTAGGCGGCAGTGCCGCATGCCGCTGTCAGGACTGACAGTCTCTGGCAGTAGTACGGCGATCGGAGGAGTCGACCGACTTTAGTTCGGTGGCCAGCAGAGTGGCATTGGGTGGAGATTCGGCCCTCTCCGACGGTCAGTCGGGCATGTTGCGAGAGTCGGCCATCAGACTCTCTGGTGCAGTCAATCGGGAGAGTGGAAAAGGTCTGTCCGACCGACATATCCTCAGTCGGTAGAGAGCCGTTAATCGGTCAGTAGTGGCATCCGACGATCGATCGGTCGGTCAGTCGGTCGGTCGGTCGGATATGCCCGATCATAAGTCAACGTGAGCGGGATCAGTCGGTATTCCCCAATAACCATCAATATATATGTATTTTATTTCAAGAAAAACGAACAAGAAAAGAAGAAGAAGAAGATCACCTCTCTATTCTCGCATGTCTAAATAGAAGCCTGATTTGTATGTTAAAGCTGTTGACAACAATGTTAGTTTTCTAGAGGTTAATTAGAAAGATTAACATTATTTTGTTACAGGAGAATAATATTATATTTTTACTGTAATAATCAATCAGTCTTTTGAGGAGCACCAAAGAAAGATTTGACCGGAAAAAATAGGGTCCACTTTCAACTAGTGCTTTTCTAGAAGAAATTACTAAAAGTGAGTAAAAATATAGATTTAATATATATACTTTTTGATGTCTAGCCTCAAGATCGATGCCAATCATAGAGTCAGCTAACTACAAGAACTTTTGTGTACAAATATACTTCAGTATGTCACATGTCAAAAACAAAAAATAAAATAAAAAAATAAAATCACCTTAGCCAGAGTGGCCACCTTTATCTTTATAATCATTCACTTTTCTTGTTTTCTTTTTTATTTTTCTTTTTTTGGGTAGAATTTTAGTTTTCCCTTGAAGATAACACGCAATATAACCTTTGGACCCATTCAAAATAGTTCCAATTTCACTTTGGAGGATCTGAGAAGGATGACCACCATCCTGAAATCATTTATATTCATGTTTATATGAAGACAAACGGTGACGTGAACGGGATGGCTTCTTATGTTACCAGCCACTCAAATTCACTCGTCTGGGATTCGGGTGACTTCTTGATACCTCCTCAGTTATGAGATACACTGAACACATGTAGCTTATACACACCCTCACAATTATACCTTATGTTACCTCGCAATTATACCCATCCTACATCTGGAAGGAGATTACGTGTGTGGGCCTTGAGGTTGTTTCCCAAGTGCTCCACATATTTAGCTTTCGTGTTTAATACTCATTTTATGAAAAAAAAAAAAAAGTGAAAACAAAATTAGCACCGCTTCAAGCACCCGCAAAATATCCTCGAAGGAAGGGGAGGGGATGGAAATCTGGTAGTGGGTCATGTCACACACCTGACAACTTTTCAGCTATCCATGGTAGGTCCGGCAACAAGCAACAGGGGAGGGATTAAAACCGGCTAGCTAGAGGGTCATGTCATGCCCAACCATTGAAGGGGTTTTTTTTTTTTTTTCCGCGCAGCTATGAGAGGTAACGCACATGGTGGTGCCATTTGAAGAGGGAGGCATGGCAAATTCAAGCTGTATGACTATCTTTAAAATTGCGTTATCTTTAACGTAGATGCTCAACCCTTGTATGTCAAACTGGTATTGGCCCTATGTGTGCATTTTAAAGATATTTTTTTTTTGTGAAACACTGATTCTTACTTCAATTTTGATAGGTCACATCTACTTCTCAAAAAACACCAGTTCGTACTTGATCACAGTTCGTACTTGATCATAATCCATCAACGCAGAAAAAATTGTATTTGATTATTTAAATGTCCAAAATTTTTTATCACATCCTAGAACAAATTTTCAAACGGGCCTCCATATTTGAAGGCAAACATTCTCAAGAATCTCAACATTTGGCTTTTGTTCGGTTTTAGCCAATAGACAAATCATGCATATTGATACACTTTTACATAACAAATACTGAAACACTGTCAACATTTCATGTACTTTTGAGCCTTCATTAGATAATCACTTCTCATATTACGTATCACCTATTCAGGCATTTGTATGGAATTTTAACTTGAGAGCGGGACCTATAGTCATGATCCCAAATGTCTGCAATAAATATCTTGTAATTTCATACACTGTAACACTATACATAACACCCTTCTTTTAATGAATCGGATTGATCTCCTTCCCATTTTCTATCAAAAAACAAATATGGTTCCTATCAAATTCATATTTTGGTGCTATAAGACCAGAACAGGCACATGTCATGTGCCTCCTCCAATCCAGCAAAAACTAAATTAGCATGGTGGTTGAAGACAACGAAAGCACAAGATTTAGATATTATTTTAGCTTTACTTGTGATCAACTCCTAATTCCAAACAATTATTAGGAGGAGAGTTCCACAAAGATTACACAACATCGAATGATAATACAACAAAAGCCATTCCATGCGTCATAAAACTCATTACAGATGTCTGTGGTTATTTTCTGAAAACACATGATCGTATCCAGAGAAAATCAAGCATGGAATTCAACGAAATAAAACATATGTTCCAACATTCACGAGGTGTGCGGTAAGTTTCATATGGATTTGCTGAGTTGTAACGTTACCATGCTTAGGCAATACATCTGCATCGGGAACATTTTGTTGAAGCATCTTTTTTTTGTCAATCAATGAGCCGAGCAATCAATCAATCTATTGACCAAAATCCATCCAAACTGGCCAATCAGACCGACTGATTACCGGCGAGCCATGTATTTTCAATTCAAAGCATATTTGAAACATTTAACATCCATCGAAAACAGTCATAGCGGGATTAAATATTCATTGCAACGGTGATTAGAGATGGCAAAATCAACCTAACTCGATGGGTATATATCCTACTCAAATCCGATCAAATCCAAAAAATAGAATTTGATCGGATTTAGATTCGAGTTTGGATAAAATCAAAAAACTGTAGTACGGATACGGATAGGATATGAGAAGTATTATTTTCTATCCGAAACCGAATCCGAATCCGACCCGAACCTACGGATATGGGTTATATCCGAATATATATGTTTATAATTTTATTTTCATAATTCTATTTTGATTGACAATATGCATAAAATTATTTTGATTATTTATATGTTCTATATTGAATTGTAATTTTATTTCTATATTTGATTTCTATAAATCTGGACTTATAAATTACGTTCTATGTTGAATTGATAATTCTGTTTTGGTTGATAATATGTATAAAATTATTTTGATTGTTTATTTTTTGGAGTATGGGATGGGTATAGATTGGATATGGAGAAATAAGTTATCCGTGGATATCTCCGAATCCATTGGGTATGGGGATGGATATCTTTTTCTTATCTGATCGGATATCCGATAGAATTTCAGTATAGGATATTAAGTTCGAATTTGGAGATGGATAATATAATATCCGATCCAAACTCTATCCGTTGCAATCTCTAACCGTGATACCACGTCAAATTTGTAACAAGCTAATCAAAAGTCAGAAATTAATAGGACAGTATAAGGTACCATCATAAAAATTAGTGTAATACATGATAATTGATGAAATACAAATGTTCTTATTAGATTGTAATAAATTTGGCATGATATAATTGTTGCAACGAATATTTACTCCTTAAATCCTTGCAAAACATGTTGAGGGATAGTTACAGCTTATCTCACACATTGAGCCATTATTTGCATCCATCATGGTACAATTGTTACATGTCCAGCGGCCAAGATTTGCTCGGCCTTTTTGAGCAACGGCTCTAAGGCCTCATCCTCCAAATATCGGACTCGGGAGACCTGCACTCTTATACCTTCGTTCCAATGGTGATCTTTTGTGGCTCCCCTTTTGTTTTTAGGACGATCACACAATTACAATCCACCAACTCATCCAGTCCGGTGGGATCGGATGCTTGACAGGGACAGTAGTTTTCCTTGCTTTTTCGCGTTTCAACAACTCATCTTGCTTGTGTTTTTGCCCTTTCCAGACATCAATTTCCAACTGGAGCTCCGCCTCGCCTCCGTCTCGCCTCATGCACTTCCAGGCGAGTCAAACCACTTCGAGCCAAATTCTTCACCAACGCCAACTAGAAGGTGGCTATCTTCAATAAGAGTTCTATAACAAATTGATAGCTGATCCTTCCCTGCATTCAATTGGCCGCCCGTCATCTGAGAACGTTGTGACGGTCCATAAATTTTGTAGATAAGCACGTGTACAGTGTTTCCGGATCCGAAGTTGGAACCAGGCGCGCGACCGCATCGCCATGGCGTTTTCGTGAATATATAGCGTACGTAGGGTCATTTTAGTCCAGGGGCAATGTCAGTCGAGAAACCGGTTGACGGAGATAAAAGCGAGGGCGTAGAACTAACCGTCACATGGGAGGATGGGGTCCGGGTGGAACTGGGAAGGGAGGGGCCCGGCCCCCCACTCTCTCTCTCTCTCCCCCCCTTGCTGCCGACGTGCCTAAAGCGAGCGAGGAAGAGGCTATAAAACCATGGTTCTGGTGCTGCAATCACCACTTCGCTTCATATAGGAGGAGAGGGAGAGGAAGAGGACAGAAGGAGAGGTGACAACGAAACAAGGGGCGGGGGAGGCACGGTGAGCCCCTTTCGAGTCTCTTATTTTCTTCTGTTGCTTGCCAGCCTCTTTTTAATTAGTTTGGTTTCAATTCCTGTCATCTCCTCCTCCTTGGGAAAAAGAAGGTCTCTTTTTTTGCTTATTTGTCTATTTGCGAGGCCTTTCGATCTGTATTTATGTTGGTAGTGGCTTATTCTCGGTGTATCGTGGGAGAAATGTGAAACGGATTCGGTAATGCTGTTCTTGATGAGGAGGATTGCCTATCGCGGTGTATTAATGAGTTCCTAAGCGTGAGGTCTGGGGTTTAGGGAAGCTTTTATGGCTTGCTATTGTTTCATTCTCTGTTCTGGATCTCATGGAGTACCAGAATAAATAGAGGTGCCTTCAATCCGTATCGAAAATGACTGCTTTAAATGACACCACTCGTTTCAAGACAACTACTGAGTATTCTGATTTAATGACACAGATATCTTTTCTTTTGTCACATGGTAGGGCTCTCTGTCTTGTTTCTCCATCACAGGCTTTCTCTTTCACCGTTAGTCGTTATGAGAGCTTGTACTGCTACCTCGGGGAGGGATGTTATCTCCTGTACGAGGGTAGACAAAGGTGAAAACTTTTCTCTTTTCACCTTCGTCTTCTCGAAGTTGCCATTAACCTGAGGTCGGTCCTAAAAGCTTTATGTTCTCCCTTCTTCCCCCACCTTTTCCTGGGTTGGCTTGCACCAGCTCCAGCTGAGAAAGCATCATCCGTGAAGAGAAGGCATCATTAAACGTTTTCCTCAGCTTTATTTTTTTGTTTATCCTCCCACTCTGCCTCTCTCCTCTCCTCTGTTCAAAGCTAAAAAAGTGAATTTAAAAAAATGACCTTTTTTCTTTGATCTATCCTCTCGTTAGCATATACTATTTCACAGTGCGTCACGCGGGAAATAATTCCGGTCTTTTGGCCTCCGTCTCTCTTACCAGGGATTCCTCTTTCTCATTGGAAACATGAGAACAGAGCCCAGCAGAATTCCCAAGGTGAGATTTTCTCACAAATTACATGCTTGTTTTAACAAGAAAATAGCTTTATCACTCGAATCATCTCCGGCATGAGCTTCTGAAATCGAGTTGTTTTCGCAGTCATCTTCTTGGCCGAAGACGGTGGTGAGGAAATGGTTCCACCTAAAGTGCGGGGAATTCCATTCCGACTGCAACAGTAAAGCTTCCAACCACGTCCTCTATCTTTGGATTGATGACCCGTTATACAAGATCCAATCTTTCTTTCACCTCACTCTTTTTTTGTTGATCCAACCTCTGTTTTCTTTCTCCTTTTTTTTTTTTTTTTTGTTGATATCAAAGGAGAGAGATTGGGAGGACGAGTACAGGAAAGAAGAAGGAAGAGCTGTTCGGATAAGGACGGCAGCCTTCATATGAGAAGGGATTTGTCAGGCAAGCACTTTCCACAACTGCTCTCTATATGCATACTAACTCTCTGCTCCCCTAGTTGTTCGTATTTCTCCAACTATTTCTCTAGTTCTAAACAAAATTTTGAGCTTCGAGAGGCACATTTACGGAACGAAACGACTCAGTTTTCTTCTCTCTTCTTCTTTACAGGTGGGTGGTTGGTGGAAAGCTCCGAGAGTCTTAAACCGCCCCGATTCGGAGCCGATACCCCAGTCCGTTCTTCACCTCCTGCTCCAAACCTCAGGTTCTTGTTTCAACGCTTCCGATAAGAATATTTGGGAGTTTGTCACCGATCATCTTTGTTGAATCTCGGTGAAATTAGTAGTATAATAAGGGGTCGGTCTTTTTGAGTTGTTATTTGATATTCTTGGGGTTATGATTTAATATTGGGAGTAGGATGTTCGTGGGGACGTGGAACGTGGGAGGGAAAGCGCCCCACGGAGGGCTCAACCTGAGAGATTGGCTTATGAGCACGCCTTTCCCCGCCGACATCCATGTCCTCGGGTAAGTGCTACCGTTTCTTGTTGCCTTAGCTTGGGCCTCTGTGGTTTTGTTGCTAATGATGATTATTCCCTTGCGGCCCTCGGCCTTTTTCCTTAAAAAACTCGAGCATGTTTTCTATGTATTGGTTGGGACAGCTAACGGTGCTGCGCCAAACACCTAAGAAAGAACCCAAAAGGCAGGACATAACTGCCACAGACATCACACTCTGCTGGTCTTTTTCGACCATGGTTAGCTGTTTTACGTTTAACGCTTGTGTTTTATTTGTAATGATCGTGTTCTCTAATGTTTCATTTATTGTATTTTTCCGAAATTTAGATGATAATATCTGTTTCTAATTTATATAACTTTTCACAAGCTTATATACACTTAATGATGATTTTCAACTGTTCTTATATTCAATCTGTCCATCATAAAAACATTAAAGTTCTCTCTCTCTCTATACATATATACAGACTACGTATGTACAAACTTCCACATTTCAGTTATTTACATTATTATTATTTTATCTGTGTCGATATTTTCCATATCCTTAACACACCAAGCTATATGGTACAAAAATGGAAGTGTACCTTCTGAAGAGTAAATCTATCAAATCTTTTGGACGATTAGAAGCCTGTAGTACCACTTCCTTCCAAACAGTAAACAAGCCTGTAGATGGTAAGGCGTTCTTTCTAATGCTGGTACCGATTCCACACATCAGAGGACCTGCCATCCGAGTGTTGGAGTAGTAGGCCGTTTCCCAAAATTACGAGTCTGCAATTGTTCTCCATGGGATATATATCCAGGGGGGCGCAACATGAGGGCATGGCAAATTACTGAATCGCGGACTGAGCCTCTGCAGCTCTGCTGTCCCTCAGGTTCCAGGAGATCGTCCCGTTGAACGCCGGCAACGTCTTGGGCGCCGAGGACAAGGGCCCCGCCTGCAAGTGGCTCTCCCTCATTCGCCACGCCCTCGAGGGCCCCTCACTCGCCCGTCATCGCAGCACTGCCATGGACTCCGAGCCGGCTCAGAAGCCAAGGATCAGCTTCTCGGATCTCCTCTCCATTGACGACAACGAGGGAGGAGGATACGACGAGGACCACGAGCCGGGTAATTACCCGGGCTACGGTAGCGACGAGGAACCGCTCGATTCTTCTCTGGGTGGCTACTGCCTCGCGGCGAGCAAGCAGATGGTGGGGATTTTCCTGTGCGTGTGGGTTCGGGAGGGGCTGATGCCGCACGTGTCCAGCCTCAAAGTCTCGTGCGTGGGGAGGGGCATCATGGGCTACATGGGAAATAAGGTCCGTAGAGTTTAATTAACTAACTCGGGCTACTCTTCGTGAAACACCGATCGTCTTCTCGTTAACTGGTTCACTGGATTTGATATGGTGATATTTGGATATCCAGGGATCGATTTCAATCAGTATGACTCTCCAGAGGACCACGTTCTGCTTCGTTTGCACGCATTTAGCATCAGGAGAGAAGGACGGTGATGAGGTGCGGAGGAACTCCGATGTCATGGAGATTCTCAAGAGGACCAGATTCCCCCAGTCTCATAGATTTTCTCGTCCAGGGGCAGGATCACCGGAAACTATCTTGGAACACGAGTGAGTGTATTTAAAAGCTTGCCTTTTTTTGCATGGAAACTACGTAACAGGAACATGATTCTGTACCACAATTATGGACCAACAATCAAATTATGAAAGCAAACTTCTATACAGTTTTAACTCTCATATGATTTGCAGCAAGATTATATGGCTCGGAGATCTTAACTATCGCCTGGCTACGAGCTGCAGCGACACACAGGAACTGGTGCGGAGGAACGACTGGGAAGCGCTGCTAGAGAAAGATCAAGTGAGAGATGCTATCAAGTTTGTTTACGTGTGCATATAGTTATAGTTTTACATGCTGTTTTGAAGAAGAGCTCACCGATTGGCGTTCATGCTTGCAGCTTAGGATTGAGCAGAGAGCTGGACGTGTATTTGCTGGATGGGAGGAAGGGAGAATATATTTCCCTCCTACTTATAAATATTTAGCTAATTCTGACGTTTATGCCGTCAACCCCGCTAAATCTGGAGAGAAGAGACGCACTCCGGCTTGGTAAGGTCTACACCCCCGAGCGTCTCTCTCGTCTATAGTTGTGCTGCTAGGATAATAGGCTAATAGCTTATTTCGGACCATGGCGAAGATTCTCCACATGAGGAGTTGACTTAAATTAGTCTGGACCACCCTGTTTGTCAACTGGACAAATGGCCAGAGACCCGATTGAATGTTCGCACGTAGAAGTCAATATTCTCTGAAATCTGTTTGCAGTTGAAAGAAATCGAGCAATTTTCTGAAGCAGAACAAGACAACAGCTTTAAATGGTCCAATTTATACAACGAATCTAGGGCAAATACATGTCACCAAAAAAAAAAAAAAATCTAAGGCAAATACAAACGTATTGTGGAAAAATTGTGACTGGAAAGAGAGAGGTGGACGGACTCAAGTAGCTTTGTTCAGAGCAGCTCTCGGTCAGCGGTCATACTCTATTTCTCGTACGCTTCTGTCATGTGGGTCCTTTTAGGCCCTTCCGCGTAAATATTTCTGTCTTGTGAGCTGGAAGTCGGAACTCAAAAAAGCACATGCGGTGCCTTATCTTCTGTAGCTGGCTGGGCAACTCGTTTGACTTGTTACAGGTCATTTCCATCTCTATTTCACATCACCGCCCCATCATCCATAACCCAGGGTTGAAACATAATTAAATCAGGATTGGACAGTCAGAAACGGCTGTCCATTTTTATTATATACATACGGTTTTTAGTTTTTTTACTGCAGCACGTTGGCCGGCCATCTTTAATTAATTACCTTGCTTAGCTAGGAATCAACGTGCCATATGAACCACGGATGGTGGTTCGGTAACCAAGATTAATTAGGCATCTCTTTTTCGGTGGAAGAGATTCTATGTTCCATAATAGATTCTTAATTTTTTCAATGTGTCAGACTCTCTGCCGTATAAAGGAAGCATGACGGTGGCACTGAAAGCTGTAATTAATATCGTATTCATAACTAGCAACTTGTTCTCTAGAATATTATTTCTTCCTAACGCACTCTCACAGCATGTATTGTTTGATGTATTATTATTATACATACACTTAGTTAAGACATAAAACTATGAGTACATGGATTAAAACTTAATCGGGGCTCAGATTCAGACTAATGCTTGTATCCATTTAAGAAAAATTTACTCTTTATTCAGAATCCGAATCCGATATGCTAGCTAGCTAACGTGGTTGATGGTTGGGGATGGGATGGCAGGTGCGACCGGATACTGTGGCGAGGGAAGGGGTTGAAGCAGATGCGGTACGTGAGAGGGGAGTCGAGATTCTCCGACCACAGGCCCGTCTACTCCCTCTTCTCCGTGCAACTGGATGACCACGTGGCAACAGCTGAACGAGACCGGGAAGGCACAAGTAACGGCCAAACCGAGGGCCTCGCAAGAAGCCGCGCAACCACGCCAAATAATCCCAACGCTAGCGGCAGCAGTTCGTCGTCGTCATCATGGGGGAAGGTCCAGGCAGAAGAGCTGCTCCTCCTAAGCAGGACACAAAGCTGTTTGGAGGCCTCCAGATTCTGACCAGTGGCCACCACCAACTCCATATTTTACTTTTTTTTTTAAACTCAAAAGATTCTCGTTCTTTTCTTCAACAACTACCGGAGAAAGAAGGAACAGCAGTAGCAGAGCATTAGAAGGAAGAAGACGAAAAGACAAGATAGGGAAAGTAAAGACTGCTCCTTGTAAAGCGAAGGTTAGTTTTAGCCGCTGCGGGGGGCGTGCCTTGTTCTCTTCTTCTTCTTTTTTAATTTTTTCTTTTCTTCTCTTCCCTGGTGGGCAACAGCAGCAGCAGCCTTTGGTTTCTTGTTGCTGGTGTTCTTTGATTCGGTTGGCCAATTAGCCGAAATCCGCGTGCTGGGTGTGGGGCGCGTGCGCGGCAGCCTTGGTCACGTGCTCAGAGTCGGAGGGCAGCGGTATGAGAATTGGTTGTTAAATATGGTTTTGCAAGTTTAATTATTGCAGCCACCAACTGGGGTGAGAGGGCTGTGATGATTGCAAAGCCAGGAGAAAGAGAAGGGCTTCCAAAATGGACAAGTGTAAGAGGTTAGGTGACAGCTTTTCTGACTATTTTCCTTTCTTTTTCTTTTAGGTCTGTTGGGTGGGAGAGCTGAATGAAGAGCATGTCTTGTTTCTACTTTCATTCATTTGATTTATTCTATTTGTTCTGGCAGTACACATTGTTTTGTTCAAAAAGATACCAGGGAATATCTTGGTCTTTATTTTGGAGAGAGAGCATGGATGGTCTGCACCTTTTGAAGGTGCTTAGCTTTTGCTCCAATCCAGACCACTTTGCCTCATCTTTGCTTGTTGCGTGTTGCCTCGTTACAGGCCTGGCCTGATTTCTTCAGGTTCTTCTGTTTCATTATTTCTCCTTTTTTTCTGATATGTCCAGGTTCTTCTGTTTCATTTATATGAGTTAGCTATTTTCCAGCGAAAAAAAAAACCATCACAAACACCTGAGAACAAAGTCTGAAGGTTATGCCTGTAATTGGTTACGGCTGAGCTCATATTTCGACACAAGACAAGAAAGCCAGGAGAGCCCAATCGCATGCAGCCAGTTGAAGAGGGGCAAATAATTTGCTTATTTGACGCTATCAAATAGCTAGGCTTGTTCACTCACATGCGTCAAGAAAACTACCATGCTGGACAAGAAACAATTAAAAAACCTATGAACTCTAATTCTGACGCTAAAATTATTTATTCTGTCCAACCAAAAAAATAAGAAAATATTCATTCTGAAGGAGTAAATAGATGCAACACGGTAAAGAAACAGAAATTGAACCAGAGAGGCACAATTGATATGTTTTTGTTCTTCAATTCTAATTGCAAGATCACTTTCTATGAGGCCTTCGACCAAAAAAATACTTATTTGTGCCCAACTTCTAGTTTACAATCACATGCAAATTCAGTTAGAAACACACCTGCTGGACAAGCGTATTGGCTGTGCTTTCAAACAAAAGATCAGCTATCCACCAATCACATTCCAACGTAATGCATCTCCAGGTGATGGATTACCTTCAAAAACAAACTGCATTAGGGAATATGAATTTATCGCCAAACAAAAGAGTTCATGTACCATAATAGACACAATAAAGATAATATGCACAGGATTATCTCTTAAATCAGCATTCAAGATTCTGTTCCTCCTGAAAAGATAGAGAAGTGAATTGTTCGATATTATTCACACAATCAAGAGTTGTAGCAGTCAAATCAGCAATACTTCTGAGCACAGCCATGAAAATCGAATGAAAATAGAAACTCTGCAACATTGAGTACGATGTTTATGGTGGTCAAAATTTCAAGAGAAGCAACATCTCGGTGCCTGAAAAAAAAAAATCATAAAAGCCAGGCAACCACCACATACTTATTTGTTCAAAAACATATAATATTGTCATACAAGGCTTCAATAAGGATAATTGATTGGCCCTTGCTGCATTGCCTTCTGTACCAGCTCAGTCTGCTCTTGCATATGTACAGACATGAAACCGGTAGCTGTAGCAGCAGAAGGTGCTCTTCCAACATATTTGATGTCATCAAAAGTCCCTCTCCCAAGCACCCTCATGGCAGTACATAAGCGAGGGGCAATATAATTATATGCCCCCATGTTCATCGGCTCTTCCTGGCACCAGACAATCTCAGCATCTGGAATTAAAAAAGAAGAAAATCATAGAAATAAACTCAGCTACAAGAATCACAAGAATATTACTTCAAGATAGTTGAGTTTAAAATAATTAACAAAATATCACTGAAAAATGACTATATAAAGCAAATCTGTCCTTGAGAACAAGCTAAAAGGTGACCACCAAACAATCATGAATAATTATATACTAAGAGATATCCAGATAACAAATTGTGATCACCCAACATGGTTAGATGACTCAATAGGCAATAGCTGAGCCAAGTCAGGTGGCCAAAAAGCAGGCATGTTGAAAGCCAATGTCTAGATTTTAGGTCTATGAGATAACGTCATGTTCTCCATATATAAAGTCTGAGCTCAGCCACTGGCAGCCGTTGAGCCTGGTTATGTCATGGTAATTGTTTGTAAGTTTGCAATCTCCTTTAGAAACAGCTCTTCCAACAGTTCTCTCCACCACAATTTTCATCTTTTTACTGTTAACCTACACCAAGCTGCACAAAACTCGGCTCATTCACCCACCAATATTTGGCAGTTTTTCAGATACAACTTATATAGAAAATATAGGGCAATTACCAATTAATCTTTCGTTTGAATCAGCATGCTTGTGTGCCATTTTGGACAATTTACCATTGTATATTTTTCTCGTGCCTTCTAAAAGACGAAGATGACAGGCTCTATGAGTGGGGTTCCAACCATGGTTCACCGTACTAGTGCTTACCACCCCATACCAGGGAATATCGTACCAGACCCAAATCGAGACTCATTATTGGGGGTTTATCAAGTCTCAGTAACTGACCCTGTACTAGGGGTACCAATACTGTACCTAAGTGGTATTGGTCTAGATTCTGGTACCAAGACAGCAAGCCTTGGTTTCAACCATATTCAGTTATACAAGGATATAACAATCATCATATAAGGTTAAAATTCCAGAATCACAATGTATGTGCATGTGCATGTTGTTGTCACATCGCTAACTATCCAGAACTGATGGTAATTGTCATACTTGGATATCGCTTGAGCTCCCTTTGCATGAGGTCATAGGGGAATGGACAAAGCTGTTCAATTCTACAGATGGCCACATCCTTGCAGTCCTTTTTCTTCCGTTCCTCATCAAGTTCATAGTACACCTGCAAAATAGCAAATGCAAGATACAAAGTTTTCATCAAGAAATCAAATGATAGTAAAGGCCAGTCTTAAATTTATCAGCCCATTCTAGAGGTTGCAAGTTATTTGGATTGCTAAAAGAAGATGATGCATGAGGAAAAATATTAATCACCTTTCCAGAGCACAATATTAGTCGACTGATACCCTCCTCAACCTCTTTGTGATCATTTTGGTCTTTTATAAGCCGCTTGAAGCGTGTTCCTTGCTTACCAAATCCCGGGTGGCCTTCAAGATCATCAAATTCAGATAGATGCGATTTACAGTCCTTGTGCCGAAGCAGGTTCTTGGGAGCCATTACAATTAGGGGCTTGCGGAATTCCCTATGTATCTAGACATCAAACCATAAAAATTGAATAAATAGAGGAACTTATACAAAAATATGATGCTATTAAAGCATATTCATAAACACGAACCTGTCGGCGCAGAACATGGAAATAATTTGCAGGTGTTGTAACATTTACAACCTGCCAATTGCACTCTTGGATCTGTTTCCGAAGTGTTGGTTCCATCTCTGGTATAATGTAAGGGTTATCATCACTCATCTGTACATCATTTTACACATATTAGTCATTAGATGACCAGTAATGCTACCATATATTTAAACAGCCTATAACAAAGTGCAAAATTAGATTTTTTATTTTAAAATACCTCTTTTGTTAATGCAGGAAAAATATTTTAAGAACATAGTAGTTGCTACATCATGATACCTAGACCACAAAATATCAACTAGTACAAAAGCGATGTTTAAAAGGAAAAAAGTTATCGCATAAATTCTCTCTGTTTGGTAACCGAAAAAAATTCACAATTTTGGAGCATATCTACAACTACTTAACGGTGAAACAGAAGAAGGTGATATGCTGAAGCTATGATTTACTGGAGACAAATTTTAGGTTTTTTATATATAGGCAATTAGCTACCAAAACTACCTGAAGGAAACGCTCCAGCCGTGCACTTGAATGTTCTGGGCCTTGACCATCATAACCGTGGGGAAGTAAAACAACAAGCCCAGTTTGGCGAAGCCACTTAGATTCCCCACTGCTCAAAAACTGATCAAACATTACTTGGGCACCATTTGCAAAATCGCCAAACTGAGCTTCCCAAAGCACTAGTGAATTAGGATTTTCCATGCAGTAGCCCAATTCAAATCCAAGGACAGCAAATTCTGAAAGGGAACTGCAAAAAGTAGTGGATGTAGAGCGTCAGCATAAAGTCATGTTCAACACAGCTGTAAATGATGAAATCTGATGCATTATGACAGTAGATTCTTATCAGCATGCAATGTAGGTTCTTAGAACAGAAAGTGGCATGCATGTAAGGTAACAAGCTGGAGTGATCACCAATAAGTTTTTGCAACAGAAAATCATTCATGGGCACAAATTAAGATTCCATGCATTCTGAAAGATGATTTTCGAGAAGCACCACAAGACAAAATTAGGGAAATAATAATGGATAGTATACCCTTGGAATCAACTGATTATAGGTTCTCAATTCCAATATTTCACAAATTAGATAAACATTTGCCTGTCAAATTAGTTACTGGGATGCAATAAAGCTCCTTGAGGATCAGTACAAGGCCAAAAAGATCATTGTGGTAGACATATATACCTACACAACCATGCCCGATCTTTCAAGAACAAAGGTACAAAAATGAAGACACAATGATTCTTTTGATTGTTGCAGTTTAGAATCTGGATCTTATTATTTGATTCTTTACCCCAAACCAAATCCTTCTAAATTTGTGCATAATGGAAGAATATTGAAATTCATCAGAATTCTTGTCCATAGACTTCCAAAAAGATATTACATGTCCCTACTATTGACATAATTTGGGTATCTCTATGATGGATGGTCAAGAATAAGAAGTGAATATCAGTTTAATATAAGCAAGTTGCACTCTTTCTCCTTCATCATCAACATCACACATAGTTCAACAGCAAACTGGTCATTTTTAAGTACGTAATGGTTAATGGATATCAGACAAAAGTAAAGCACATATAAGAATTTAGAGCACACACCTGTTGCTAACAGTAAACAACTCCTCATTTTGATTCATGAGAATATGGTCCAGAGGGCAGTATTTCTCTCCTGTGTTTTGGTCATGAATGACTGAGTGGCGATGACTGAAAGTACCTCTTTCAACATCTTGGCCACTCAACCTTACATGGTTTCCTTCCGCTATAAGAGTGGCAAAAGCAAGTGCCTCCCCAAGTGCCCAGTCTATGCCCTCCCCAGCTTCAATCATCTGAGCACGTTGCTCAAAAATCTTCTTGACTGCTCGGTGAGGCTTAAAATTTTCAGGAAGAGTTGTTATGGCTCTGCCAACACGTTTCAGAATCTCAGGTTTGACTCTGCAAAATGAAACAATGATTTAAGTAAAGCTGCATCAGAATAAGAGATGCAAGGGAAGAAAGTGCAAGAGAGAAAAGACTATACCCAGTGTTGCGAATACGTGAAATCTGTTCAGGTGACTTAAACCCAGTCCAGTATGCCGAAAGCCAGTCCCTCCTTCTGGGAACATAGTCTTTGCTGTTAATGAACTCTTCATTCAAGATGGAATTGACTTTGTTGTGAATCCTTTCAATATCTTCTTTAGAGACCTGCTCTGATTCTAAAAGTTTGTTTTGGTAAATTTCAAGTGCGCTTGGATGATTTCGAATTACCTATTTGAGCATAACACAAGTTAGTATGGTGAAACATTCTTTAGAGTACCTGATGACAGCCATGATAATAACCATTCTCAGAAGAAGGAAATTTAAGTTCCTGTTATTGTACCTTTATATATCTATAATGATTTTTTTAAACAATCAAATGAAAAAACAAAAGAAGAAACCAAAAAGAAAAAAGTTAGAAAAAGAATATATTGAAGAGGTAGGCATAAATGCATAAGACATAAAATGGCAGTGGATAAACAAAGCCAAACAGAAACAATAAATTAAAGTTTCAAAACAAAATAGATAAAGAATTATTACCTGATACATTTTAGGCTGTGTGAAAGAGGGTTCATCAATCTCATTGTGCCCAAAACGTCGATAGCAGACTATGTCAACCACCACATCAGAGTGGAATGTCTGGCGCCACTCTGCCGCGAGTTCACAAACATGGACCACTGCTTCCATGTCATCTCCATTTACATGAAAGATTGGAGCATTCAAAGCTTTCGCAACATCTGTACAGTATTGCGAAGACCTCCCAGACGTCGGATCAGTGGTGAATGCAACCTGATTGTTAACAACAATGTGAATAGTTCCGCCTGTTGTATGGTTGGGCAGGGCACTCAGGTGTAGAGTCTCATAAACCACACCCTGCCCCGCAAAGCTTCCATCACCATGAATCAACACTCCCAAACTCTTTGTTCTTTCAGTATCATTAGAATAGAATTGCTTTGCTCGTGTCTTTCCAATCACAACAGGATCCACAGCTTCCAAATGGCTTGGATTCGCAACCAAAGATAGATGAATTCTCTTCCCTCCTCTAGTAGGCCTATCATAAGAAGTACCCAAATGGTATTTTACATCACCAGTTCCCGTGTACAACCCATTCTCCCCATCCACAGGCTTTGTACCACCACTGAATTCACTAAAAATCTGCCGCAATGGCTTCCGGACGACATTGCCCAAAACATTCAGCCTTCCTCTATGTGACATTCCAATAACAATGCTCTCCACCCCCAGGTCAGCTGCTCTATCAAACATCTCCTTCATGCCTGGAATCAGTGTCTCTCCACCTTCAAGACCAAATCTCTTCGCAGCAGTCCACTTGGTAGCCAAGAAATTCTCGAACTGTGTGCTCCAAATAAGCCTATCGAGGATGACCTCACGGCGCTCCCGGTTGTATTCTCTGGGTTTCACTGTCTCGATCTTGTCCCTCAACCAGTTGCACTTCTCTCTATCAGCAATATGCATGTACTCGTACCCAACGGACCCACAATAAGCCTTCTCAAGCCTGTTCAAGATCTCCCGAAGAGTCTGAACAGGGCGGTTCTCGGACAAGAAACCAGCCATCCTCCACACGCCCAGGAAGAATTCCCTATCTAAATCTGCCTCGGTGAATCCATGGAAACCAAGGTCCAGATCGTCCGGAATCTTACGCTCCTCTAAACCTAAAGGATCCAACTTGGCTTTCAAGTGGCCACTGACTTGGTAGGCCCTGACGAGGAGCAGCAATCTCATACTCTCCTGGATGGTCTGGCCGGAGATGCCCGGAGAGGTGGCAGCTTGGCCGACGAAGTTCCTAAAGAAGTTGTCCCAGGACTCATCGACGCTGTTGGGATCGGCTTCCCAGGCCCTCTGCAGCTCTTCCAAATAGACGCTGCTCGTACCATCGAGGAAGCTGTCGGTGAGCCTGGACAAGGGTACGGCGCGAGGGATCGGGGCGGCCGATTCGGGCTTGGATCTGAGGACCGAGGAGTGGAAGCCCCGGGTGGGCGGATGGGGGAGAGCGCTGGTTCTGGTTCTTGCAATGTGATGCGGTGCCTGCGCTAGATTTTTCCTAATGGCTAATCTAGCTACGCCCGATGCTGCCCTAAACCATGCCATAGTGATCGATCTCAACCCAAAACCGAGCTAAATCAAGAAGATGAAACCGTAAACTCAGGCATTTCTAAGTTTTTTTTTTTTAAGAAGAAGATCGGAAATCCTGAGAAAAAGAGAAAGATAGAGAAAAGAATCGATCACGAGTCTTGAATTTTCATCGCCATTACAGAGTAGTAGATTTCCAATAGATTTGCACAGTATTTTACGACTCAAATCGGAAAAGAGTTAATTAAAATGCTGGAAGATTCAAAGAGAAAACACGAAGAAGGGACGGATTTACGCTAAAACAGATGACCATTGAGGGCATGATCATACCTAAGAGATGGAGGGTTGGAAGAAAACCGTAACCCTAGATCAGGAGCTGTGGTATTTCGCCAACCTTCCGTGGAGGCAAATGGCAAGGCGGAGCCGCCTTTCTGCTTCTGTTCAAAGCCTCCACCGGCTCTATTCTGGGACTTATAATGAACACCCCGAGTTCTTAGGACACACTCCCTCGCGCTGCTTTCGCGCTCGCTCTAGCAATCTAGATGGTGTACTAACGGGAAATAAGGCGTACACATGAATCGGAAGAAGACCGGGTTTTAAATATGTTTAAATAATCGGAGATGCTGCAGCGAAGCTTATTTTGACGAATTATGTTTACAGACTTTTTACATCGGGTAAGCAAACCATAGAATAGTAGGCACAAAAATAATGCAAAGATGTCAGCGCGTGCGTAAACGTCACAACGAAAGCATATTTCCATCGACGTTCAGAACGTGGCGGTAGACTAAGAGCATCCTCTTTGAACCGTTTCTCTCCGGGCTTTCACGTGGAACCAATTGTCTAAACGATGGAATCAGATGCTCCCGCCCCGCATTTACTTAACGGCTAGGTACGTTTAATTTATACTATAGGTCTCGGAAGAGTGTGCGATATACATTGTTTGTTCAGAAAAAGCAGGAATTTAATATCTTAAAGGGCCCATTTCGAAATCCAGTTCAACGTTACTTAATTTCTAATACAAACCTAGTATATTAGCCTACCTAGCCCCTGCTTTTTTTAATTATATCATGAAAGAGCTCATTCTTTTTTTATCTTAAATCTTGTCTCTGAGTCTGTTGGAACTGAGTCGATAC